>NC_080186.1:168752799-169059280 GCF_030028045.1 Hippopotamus amphibius kiboko | reverse complement strand
ATAACTTCATATAGTCTCTGTTCTATCATATGCACATGCACACACACACACATTTAATTTTAAACTTCGCATGGAATTAGTGTTTCTGACAGTGTAGGTTAACCTTAGGTCCATTTGCTAGCTTCCATTTTCTTTGTTTTGTACAAATCTGCTTGACTGGCCTTTGCTCATCACAAAGCCTTGCCAAGGGTTGTGGAGTAGAGATGAAGTGTGAGAGATCACATGCTGGGAAATGGTGATTTCTCTCTTTTACAATTATTTTCAAGTTTGAGCATCCTCTAAACTTCAAGTTATGCTGTGAGCATGGTTTGTGTATAGATTTCTTATGTGCTTCTTGCAGTTCTACAATGTTTTTGGAGGAAATACTGGGAGACAGGAAGTTAAGTGGTTACCACTGTCTTCAGCTACCCAGAAGAATATTTAAAAGTTTAATTAAAACAATGAACTAATAAAATTCTATAAAGCAATTACAGATTTTGAAAGTTCAATAATCTTGTCCTGGGAAGGTCTTTTTGATAAGTATGACTTAAAACCAAAAAGCTGTGAGAGGAAAAAAACTCAATAGATTAAAAAAAAAAAAAAATTAAAAAAAAAATTATAACTGACACAAAATTCACTTAAGACTAAAGTTAAAAAATGATAAACAGCTTCTTATAACAAAAGGTCATCTTATTTACATAGCCTAAAAAGTTCTCATGAACAAGGAATAACCCAAGAAGAAAAATGGGCAAGAGACATGGACAATAATAAGAAAAATAAACCCTCCAAAAAGCACATGAGAATATACACAGATAAGCTGAAGCAAGATTTCATTATAATGTGTCAGACTAAGATGACCAACCTATCAGGTAGTGAGGAAGCTGTTTAGAAATAGGCATTCCCAGTCACCATGGGCTACTCCAATTTATAGAAATACATACATAATAAAACCATTTGACAGAACTTATCAAAATAGTAAACACGTTACTTATAAACATATGTATACTCAGACCAAGCATTTTTATGAATTCTAAGTTATTTCACCTAAAAAATACACTGAGGTATCAAAGATCTATACTGTTACAAAATGTTCAGTACAATTTTGTATTTCAGAGGGTGTAATAATAGTGAAAACCGGAAAAAAAGAAATCAAGATTCATCAACATGGTGGAATGAAAACAAAATCCTCAGAAACTTCAGAAACAAAAATCTTAAAATGATTTTATGAGAATGAGTCAAAAATTATCCGCACGCTGGCTATAGAATTTATTTTAATTAACTTTTAGAAAAGACAAATACATAATTTTTCGACATAATCTCCTTGCTTTTCAATACACTTTGTCCATTCGTCAACAAACTTTCGTATTCCCTCATTAAAAAATGTTTTAGGCTGAGCTGCAAGCCACGAATGCGCTGCTGTCTTCACTTCTTTATCAGAAGCGAATCTTTGATCTCGTAGGGCTGCCTGCAGGAGACCAAACACATGAGAGTCCAATGGAACAAGAGCAGGACTATATGGAGGATGCTTTAACACCTCAAAATGAAGTTTTTGCAGAGTGTCGACAGTGTGGGCAGAAGTGTGAGGACATGCATTGTCACATATGATCACAACACCCTTGGATAGCAGTCCTCTGCGTTTAATCCGAAGTTTAGGCTTTAGCTCTTCAATAAACATCTCACTGTAATGAGCACTGTTGATTGTTGAACCCTTGAGCCATAGCTGATTTGCAAATGATTTGCCACATAATCCACTGTCACTCGTCTATTCAACAGAATCATCTCACATGTATGCTCAATGCTATCATCAGCTGTGGACGTGGACGGGCATCCGGCTCCTTCTTGATGGTTAACACTTGTGCAACCTTTCTTGAATTCTACCCACTCATACACACTTCTTCACGACAAAACACTTTCTCCATATTGTACACAAAGTCTTCGATAAATAGAGGCACCAGTACACCCTCAGACGACAAAAAAAACAATCACTGCACGCTGCTCTTCTTTTGTGCAAATCACAAGTGGGGCATCCATTTCTGCTCACACCACAGTTACAAATGAACTGGTGTAACACGTTCACACCTGCACACCAGTGACTAGTAGCCTTGAACGGAAAGTGCTAAGACAGTGTGGCCAATAGAAGTTTTAATATAACCAGAGTGCGGATAATTTTTGACTCGCCCTCGTAGATTATTTCTCCTGTAACTCACAAAGCATTTTTAACTACGGTGATCATCAATAAAATACAGTTTTTGAATAAAAAAATTACCAATCATAAATATATACACTTGATGTGATTTTCTAGGTGATTTTTAAAAGTTTACAAATACACATACTTTTTTTTTGTGAAACATTTGGGTATAAACTGGAGAGTGATTCTTGACCCTAAAATATGTCAACATGTATTTCTTAAGAACAAATACTTGTCTTACATAACCCCAGTGCAATAATCAAAATCAGGAAATTCAATATTATCTAATCCACAGTCCATGTTCAAATTTCATCAACTGTGCCAACATCAGCATTTATAGCTATGCCCCTCTCCTGCCTCCAAGAATTAATGCAAGATAAAAAGCAGTGTATTTAGTTATAACTCTTTTTTATCCTCCTTTAATATGAAACAGCTCCTCAGTCTTTCTGTGATGTTTCTTGACACTGGGATATTTAAAGAACATAGGCCATCAATTTGTAGAATGTCTTCCATTCGGTTTGTCTGATATTTACTACTGATCAGTTTCAGGCGTGTATTTCTGCCAGGAATATATCTCAGAGGTGATGTTCTGTCCTCCTCTGTGCATCATATCAGGAGTAGTACGATATCACTTTATGCCTATATTGATGGTGGTAGCAATAATTTTTGTTACAGTGGTTTCCTTCATGTTTCCCCATGAGAAGTTTGGTAATTTTTCCATTCATAAATGATTTGTGGGGAGATACAATGAGACTATGTAAGTATTCTGTTTCTCAACAAACATTAGTCACAAGTTTTAGCATTCATTAATGATTTTCTAACTTAATCATTCCTTCTAGACTTACTATCTGGCATCTGACTATCAGGAAGAACTCTTCATTTTCATTCATTCATATTATCAGAACTTACAAATTCTTTATTATACAGTAGGGTATCATCAATTACTAGACATTTTTATTTGGATTCTCAAACTGTCCCAGATTTGGCCAATGGGACTCCCTTCAATCTGGTTCTCTGTCCTTTCGCCAGGTCCCTATAATTCTCTGAATATTTCCTTAGTTTATAAGGTAGGTGATGAAAATGTTTTATATTTTGATAGAGGTAGGTTATAAGTGGTATATTTGTAATATCAATAAATTGTACAGTTAAAATATGTGTATATGTGTATGTTAATACTCTTGCTAGTAGTGCTTTCTACATTATTATGAGCAAGCAATTTTAAAACCGTCTTATGTATAAGTAAATATTTTGATGATAATGGAAACCAAGTTTCTCATTGTAAGTGAAAGGAGGTACAAATATGCAAACAGAGAAAACCAGAGTAAACTCTAGGTTTTAAACATAGATATACAGAGAGAAATAAATGCAGAGGTGTATTTATAAGTGTGTATGTATGTGTATACATACACTCAGACATATATTTTCTAGCTCTGTTCACTGAAAGGCCCTACAAGCAATGAGGCACCTGGTGCAATGACAACAACTGGCTGTCAGATTTTGGTTTCTAAAACTACTTTCCACAAAAAGCAAGCAGGTCTCCTTACAGAAAAGGCTAACTCCAGGTTTGGGGCAAGAGAAGTACAACTCTTCCCTTTAATTTAAAAGGAAAATTAATTTAATAGTTAATAAACTTAATAATTAACTTAAAACACTGAAATGTACATTTAAAAATGACTTAAGATGGCAGATTTCATGTTAAGTGTATTTTACCACAATAAAACAAGACAAAAAAACAAGGTACCAGGTGGAGGTTAATGCATGTGAAATTTATAGTCTGCCCTCTGCATTCATAGATTCAACCAACCACAGACTGTACAGTACTGTTTAGTACTGTAGTATTTACTACTGAAAAATGTCTGCATATAAGTTTACTGAGCGGTTCAAATCCATGTTGTTTAAGGATCAACTGTATATGAGAACACTATGGCAAAAGCACTATTCTTTTCCCATAAAGTATAATATAAAATACATCAACTGACAAATAAATGAGAAAACAGTACTGCCTGAAGCAGTTTTCTTGCCATGTCCCTCAATGCATTTACTTAAAAGAAAGAGTTCTGAGGCCTTAAAAGATATGCCATGTATACCAACACTTAACAAAAACAAACATAAAACAATACATAGTCTAATAAGCACTGAACAAACTGGAAAGCAAGTAACAGTGACTGAATATTTACTAGGCAGGTGGCACTCTGCAATACTATGGAAGATACAAAAAGAGTAAGAAATAATCTTTGCTTTTTAGGAGTTTAAAATCCAGTTGTTTATATGAAATCTAGGACACTAAGCTCACGATAACGTAGATGATCCAGTCTGGGGAAGAGAAAACAGAATCCTCCTGAAGATGTCAATCTGACCGTAATACCATGAAATGGAAAAGTGGTTTAGTTTTGAGCCCTGTTATTAAAAGGCTTCATTAACAATTCAACCTCATTTCTCAATAGTTTAAATCAAATCAGATGACATGATCATCTAACTGAGATGCTAGTAGGACAACAAGTCCATTCAGTATTAGCTATTTTCTAGTAAGGTCATCTCAGAACAAGGTAAAAGGAAGCTGTGTTCTGGATTCTTCAAATGGTAAGGAAAGAAAAAGTCTTATTTTCTAAAGTTACATCAACTACCTAGCTTTCTTAGGAAAAAGTAAAGAATCATTCCTTAAATATACTCTTAAAGTAAAAATATTAAGATCTAAACCATTTTTTACTTGTATATAATTCTCTTTTTTCCTATCTCTTTCCCTCAAGTCCCAGGCACAGAACATGGATGCTCAAAGATTACTAACTAAATTGAATAGAAAAATCAGGGTCTCCTTTCAGAGCTCTTACTTAAATTTTCTGGTAGAAGTAGTAAAAGAAATTACCAAATTTGCAAGATTTCATAATATAATTGGATTGTGTTTCAAATTCTCTCAAGGATCAGAAAAAAATTTCAAGTAGATGAAAATGTATCAAACTTGGTATATGCTTTGATGCTACTTAGTAAAATATTTAAAAAGTCACAGTAATGGAATCTCCTTGAGTGTTTAAAAGCATACTACATTTAAAGTTGAAAATGAAGCACATCAAAAAACAATTCAGCATTCTTTAAAGTTCTTACCACAATCATTTCTGAAGGCTCTAATACAAGACAATCACATCCTCTTTTTCCTCCAAGCTGCTTACCAAAACTATAAAAACAGAAAAATAATTTCTTTAGCAAAGGTTATAAATAAAATGCATCCATATAGAAAAAAGTGAACAACCAAAAAAATCTAGATGTTAACCAATAAATTCTAATCCTATTGTGTATACTAATAAGACTTTCTTAAAAAACAAAAACTCTTTTACTTGCCCAGTTATAAGTGGTCTCAATACACAGTTGTGTGATAATATTTTAAAAATTCTGCCTTTAGTCTCTAAAACTGATTGTAAAAGATATCTGCCTAATCCCAAATTTTGAACATCTATTAACATGTGTTGGATTAAAGTAAAACCACACCTACTAAACAGTGAAGTCACAATTATGGAATATTTTTAAAAAGTAAATTTTTGAGTCATATTAGATAACAGACATAATAAGAGCTTTTCAAATGTTTACACTTGTACAGATGATTGAACTTGGTGTACCACAAAAAAAATAATAAATAAATAAAATGAAAAAAAAAATTTACACTTGAATATATTAAAAATGTAGTAAGATATAGAAGTGACTTATTTTTAAAAAAATAGTGTTGGAGCCACTGGCAAGCTCTTTGAAAAAATTAAAACTGCAGTAGTACTAAAAGAAAATATTTTTATGTTATTTGTCTGGGAGAAAGGTTTCTAAGGAAATCAAAAAAGAAAGCCTTCATAGGCACTTCCCTGGTGGTCGAGTGGTTAAGAATCAGTCTTGTAATACAAGGGACGCCGGTTCGATCCCTGGTCAGGGAACTAAGATCCCACATGCAGTGGGGCAACTAAGCCCGTGCACCTCAAATACTGAGCCTGCCCACTCTGGAGCCTATGGGCCATAACCAGAGAAAAGTTCAAGTACCATAACAAAGAGCCCACATACACTGCAACTAAGACCCAATGCAGCCAATAAATAAATAAATAATTTAAAAAAAAAGTCTTCATAAAGGAAAAAATTGATGTTTTCATTTTCAAAGATAAACTGAATTTTTTAAAAGGTTGGATATAGTAAAAATATTAGGGACACAAAAGGTTAACATACTTAATATGCAGAGTACACGTAAAAGAAATTATAAAAGCAATGTGAAATAGTACAAAATGGAAATTAAGTACCATGGCTAATTATAAAATATATAAAATATTTTATGAAAATCATTTTAAAACTAATGCAAGCAAAACTATAAAATACCAAAAAATAAACTTAATATAGAAACATGGAAGCCATTACAAAAAACTATACAATTTTATTGATGGATTGAAAATAGGGCTTAATAAAAGAAGTGATATAACATACACTTACAAACAAGCCCAATATTATAAAAATGTCAACTCCCCACAAAGTATAAATATTAGTTTATAGCAAAATCTTAATTGAAATCCAAATGAACTTACTTTTGAACATAAAAAAAAAAATCACTGCTGTTTTTTCTTAAGCAGTAGCCTGTATTTTTTTTTTTAATGTATCTTCCCCAAAAGACTCCTACCTCATCTAATACATAAAACAATGAAAAGCAAATCTGCAAAAGTCTGCTCTCATTCAAGATGGAATACAGGGAATAGATTTACTCTCCCACATGAAAAAATGGAAAACTAGACAAAACACATTAAACAACAGTTTCAAGACTCTGGAAAGCAGGCAGAACAGGGCTGTGATTCTTGAGAGAGGGAATTAAAAAACTAAGATGACCCCCTACAATATTTCCAATTTTACTAAGTACAGGCAATCTCTAGGCCACAATGAAAGAAGGGAGAAACCTAACAGAGCCTGTCAATTTCATGGAATTGAAGAGACAGAGACAGTTTGGGGGTGTGGGTGATGGAGGAAAGATCTTTAACATTTATAAGGCAGGGTACAGGAAAGGAAAGAGCAGCAGAGAGAGAAAGGAAAAGAGACAGAACAAGAATGTGCATGAGAGTGCATGCAAGAGTGCACATATGTGCTATGGTGATCTTCAGAAAGGTTCCTTTGAATCTTTGGGTGAAAAATATGAAAATGTGAGAAAAATACAAATACAACTCAAAGTGGAAAGACCACATAATACACAGAACATTGGGTAAAATCTTCAGAAATCTATTTCCTTCGTAATATGATAAATTAGTCCTACACTAAAGAAGTGCTGGACTCACTCAAACAAATATTAAAGATTCAAAATGGATTCCAATTAGTTAAACTACATGTCAGAAGAAAGCCTAATACTACAATAAAGAAATACAACAAAAGCTGGAACCCAGCAACATAAAAGCTGCAAAGTCTGACATCCAGTAAAACAAAAAACAACAACAAAACAGGCATGCAAACAGAAATATATGATCTATAGCCAAAGAAAAACCAATCAATAAAAACAGACCCAGAGATGTCAGCACTGAGTTTTGATTTTCTGTATTTGTCTGTCATTCTCTCTAATTTGGGGACTGCAGTTTGCCCTTATTACCTCACTTCTCTTACAGATCTAAGTTACTGATTTTTCAGTTTGTGCAACTTTTTACTTGTTATTAGGACAGTGTGGCAATTACCAAGATTTTACATGGACTAGCAGGACCTGGAAGTCCAGGAATATTCTGTATTTACAAATTAATTTGGGGAGTCTTGCACTTAACAATACTGCATCTCCCAGTGTATGAACATGGATTGTTTCTACATATATTTATATCTTCTTTAATTTCACTTAGTAATATTTTACATTTTTCAGTGTACAGTAAGCCCTCAACATACAAACCTTCAAGCTGTGAACTTTCAAAGATGGGAATGTGCGTTCAAATGTCCAATCATGTAAGTTAGTTCATGTGCCTGGCGTACACTGTCATGTGTGTGCACCCTCATGGTTATACTTTTGTGTACTTTACTGTATAGTGTTATAGAGTACAGTAGTACATTATCTTTATTTCAAGCCCAAAATGTCCAGAAACAAGTGCAAAAGCAGCAGTGATGTAGCTGGTACTGTACTGTACTTTTTAAGGTACTGTACTATAAGATTAAAAATGTTTTCTTTATTTTTTGTGTTTGTTTTGTATGTATTATTTGTGTGAAAAGTATTATAAACCTATTACAGGACAATACTATATAGCAGACTGTTAATTGGGTACCTAGGCTTTGGTGGACTTACAAATTGGATTTATGAACACGCTCTTGGAATGGAACTTGTTCGTATGTAGGGAACTTACTGTATAAGTTTTACACTTTATAAAATTAATTAAATTTTAATTAATTAACTTACTTCTTAATAACTTTTCTTTTTAATATTATTCTGAATGGCATTGTTTTCTTAATTTCATTTTTATTTTATTCTTTGCTAGTATAAAGAAACAAAATTGGTTTTTATACACTGATCTTATATCCTGTGACCCTGACATACTCTAAGTTCTAGTAGTTAAGTTTGTAGGTCCTTAAAGTTTTCTACATACAGAAACTGGTAAAGGCAGTTTTATTTCTTCCTTTCCATTCTGTATGGAACACCCATCATGATAAAACTCCCAATAAACTAGGAATAGAGGGAAACTTCCTCAACTTGATAACAAGTATCTACAAAGCACCAACAGCTCGTGTCACACTTAACAGTGAGAAACTCAATGCTTTACCAAAACCAAGAACTAATCAATGATGTTCCCTCTCAACCACTGCTTTCAAGGTGGTATTGGAAGTCATACCTAATATAATAAAATGAGAAAAGGAAATAAGAGGTATACAGATGAGAAGGAAGACATAAAATTGTCCTTTTGTTCTGTGATTTTGTTCTCAGATGACATGATCATCTACATAGAAAACCTGAAAAACCTGACCAAGAAAACTCCTGAAACTAATAAGTGATTATAGCAAGGTTGCAGGATACAAGGTTAATACACAGAAGTTAACCTCTTTCCTATACACCAACAAGAATATATGGAATTTGAAATAAACCCAAGGCCATCTGCCTTAGTATTCTCCCAAAATGAAATACAGTTGACCCGTGAACAACACGGGGGTTAGGGGTGCCAAATCTTTCTCAGTCAAAAATCTGAGTATAACTTTATAGTCAGCCCTCCATATCGGCAGTTCCACATCTGCTAATGCAACCAACCTCAAATCCTGTAGTACTATAGAATTTAGTGAAAACAAATCTGCATGTAAGTGGACCTGTGTAGTTCAAACCAGTGCTCTCCAAGGGTCAACTGTACTATGGTAAAAATCTAACAAAACCCACATGAGGAAAATTACAAAACTCTGATAAAAAAAAATCAGAGAAAAACTAAATAAATGGAGAGACAGTCCATGTTCATGGACAGGAAGACTCAACGTGTGAAGATACCAGTACTTCCCACTTGATTTATAGACCTAACACAACCCCAATCAAAATTCCAGAAAGTTATTTTGTGGATAAACAGTCAACACAGCATTGAAAGAGAAGAACAAAATCAAAGGGCTGATGTTACTGGACTTCAAGGATTACCAAAAGGTGTAGTAATCAAGACAGTATGGTAAGGATAAAAGAATTGATATATCAATGGAACAGAATAGAGAGCCTAGAAATAGACCTCAATAAATACAGTCAACTGATCTTTGACAAAGGAGCAAAGGCAGCACACTGGAGTAAAGTTAGTCTTTTTAACAAACGGGGCTAAAACAACTGGATATCCACATGTAAAAAAATAATTTAGTCACACTTTACACACTTCACAAAAATCAACTCAAAATGGACCACAGACGTAAACGTAAAATGCAAAACTATAAAACTCTAGAATACAACACAGGAGAAAACCTAGGTGACTCTGGGTATAGCAATGACCTTTATAGCTACAACACTAAAGGCACGTAAAGTAGTAACAGATAAGCCGAACTTCATTAAAATTAAAAATTTCTGCTCTACAAAAGACACAGTTAAGAGAATGAGACAAGCCACAGACTGTGAGAAAATACTTGAAAAGGTAATTCTGATACAATAAGTCCCCTACATACGAATCTTCAAGCTGCAAGCTTTCAAAGATGTAAACGTGCATTCACATGTCCAATCATGTAAGTTAGTTCACATGTCTGGCATACACTGCCACGTGCGTGCATCCTCTACAAGTGGTTGTGCGTTTGTGTACTATGCTGTACAGTACTATATAGAGTACAGCAGTACAGTATCTTTATCTCAAGCCTAGGATGTCTGGAAGCAAGCGTAAAAGCAGTGGTGATATAGCTGGTACAGCTAAGAAGTGTCAGCTGTTGTACTGTACTACTGTACTTTTCAAGGTAATATACTGTAAGAGTAAAAAGGTTTCCTTTATTTTTTGTGTTTGTTTTTTTATGTATTATTTGGGTGAAAAGTATCATAAACCCATTACAGTACAGTACTATATAGCCAACTGTGTTAGTTAGGTACCTAGGCTAACTTTGTTGGACTTATGATCAAACTGGACCTACAAATGCACTCTCTGAACAGAGCTCATTCGTATGTAGGGTACTTGCTGTAAAGAACTGTTATCTAAAACATACAAACAACTCTTAAAACAATATTATTAAAAAATGGGCCAAAGACCTTAACAGACACTCCACCAAAGAAGATATACAGATGAAAAGTAAGCATGTGAAATAATGCTTCATATCATATGTCATTAGGGAAATGCAAATTAAAGCAACAAGATACCACTACACCTTATTAGAATGGCCAAAATCCAGAACACTGACAACACCAAATACTGGCAAGGATGTGGAACAACAGAAACTCTCATTCACTGCTGCTAACAATGCAAAATGGTACAGCCACTTTGGAAGAGTTTGGCAATTTCTTACACAGCTAAAAATACTCTTACCATATGACTCAGTAATCATGTCCCCTGGTATTTCCCAAAGGAGCTGAAAATTTATGTCCACAGAAACACTTGCACTTGTATGTTTATAGCAACTTTATTCATAATTGCCAAAACTTGGAAGCAACCAGGATATCCTTCAGTTGGTGAATGGATAAATAAACTGTGGTACATTCAGATGACACACTATTATTCAGTGCTAAAAGAAATGAGCTGTTAAGCTATGAAAAGACATGGAAGAAACATATATATACATATATATATATATATATATGTATATATATATATTTCTAAGTGAAAGAACCCAATCTGAAAACACTAGATACTGTATGATTTCAACTATATGATACTATGGAAAATGCAAAACTATGAATACGATAAAACGCAGCGGCTCCCAGGGGTTGGGGTAAGGGAAGAATTAACAGGTGGAATTCAGAGGAATCTTAGATCTAGGAAACTATTCTGTATGATAATACAATGGTGGAAATATATCTTTATATATTAAACACACAGAATGTACAATAGCAAGAGTAAACCCTAACAGAGACTATGTACTCTAGGTGATAATGATGTGGCAATGTAGGTTCATCAACCATAACAAATGTACCACTTTGGTGAGAGAAGTTCATAATGGTGTAGGCTATCCATGAGTAGGGGCAGAGAATATATGAGAAATCTCTATACCTTCTGTTCCATGATGTAAACATATAAAAACTGCTGTAAAAACTATAGTCTATTTTGAAATAAACAATAAATCATTTCTTATGAAAATCCCATCAGGATTTATAAATCAACAAGCAGATCCTTACATTCATACGGAAAAACAAAGGACCTAAAATAACCAAAATCAAAACTTTGTTCAAAAATGAACAAAGTTGAGAAAAAGATGGAGGCGAAGTAGACGTGGAGTGCATCCCTCTCCACAGATGCATGGGGAATGCACGGAAGGACGCAGTCATTCCCACAGAGAACCAGCTGAACACCAGCAGACGGCCTCGGACACCAGAAAGGGCTGCGGGGAGCCCGACATAGCCGGTAGGGAGGCATCTACGAAGGCTCAAAGAGGGTGAAGCGGCGGAGCTGTGGCAGACGGAAGGGAGTGAGAAACATACGGAGGGTCCGCAGCGCAGCTCAGTGTTCCCGGACCGAGACATCGATCCGCGGCTGAACGGAGGGTCCAGGAGCGGGAGCGTGGGAACCGGAGAGCTGGTTCAGGGTGAGAAACATTGTTGCCGGTAGGGTGACAGACCGAGAGGACAGGAGGGAGGAGGTCCGCGGAGAGGAGTGCCCGTCCCTGAGAGCTACCTGGCCATGATGGCGGCTGGAGGCTGCAGGCTCACGGGCGGGGGGGGGGGGGGGGGGGGGGAGAGGAGCCATGCGCTTAGCCTCTCTCTCTCTTTCCACGCCTCTGCAACAGGCAGTGAAGAGACGCCCTGCAGGCCACCTAAGGCACTCAGGGATAACAAGCACCCTCAGGCACTCGGGCGGGGCTAGATTAAAACCCCTTGCCACGCCAGCAGCAGGGAGGCTGCCGAGAGAAAAAAAAAAAAAAAAAACAACAGCATCAAAAAGAAAAAAACCCCGAGAGAGGCCCAACTCTAAGACTTTCTGTTTACGCCTGAGCCACCAGCGCCCTCTGCAACAGGCACCTCCAAGCCTGACTGAAATAACAGTGCACCACTGCTCACTCACGCCCAGGAGAAGGAGCCACTATTGTACCCTCTCCCTCCCCACACACCGACACTTACAGACGAACAATAAAGGAACCTCTGCTGGTCACAGAATAACGCAAAAAAACCCAAGGCAAGGAGAAGGACACTTACAGCTGAGACACTAAGGAAACAGAAATAGTAGTATCAATACCTATTGAACTGGTCCATTCTAGGATCAGTTCTGGATTTTTTTTTTCTTTCTTTCTCTCTCTCTCTTTTTTTTTTTTATTTATTAAATACGATCTTAGCCCTAAGGGATCTACAAGTTTTATAACATAATTTTTAATGATATTATTTATTTATTTATTTTTTTTTGCCTTTTTATATACTTCTATATCTAGCTAAGTTTTTGGTAGTACAGACAAAAAATCTCTCATACTTTCCTTTCACTCCTATCTTTTATACATTTCTATTCCTTTCTATTTATTTGCATATTTCCAACCACATTACGCTCTTCTGTTCCCCTTTCTTCCAGCCATTTTAAGTTTATTTTATCTTAACATACTTATAAGCAACACTATCGGTCTGCTCAGACTCCTTGCTCTATTCTCCAGATGACACACTGCCTTGGTATTTAATATTAGGCTTTTGTCTTTATCTTAGTTCTTAGTACAGTTGTCTAATTACATTCTAAGAATCTCCAGTCTCTCTGGTGGTGCTCCAGCTCTTTTCTATATTTGATCCTAGCTTACAAAATCTCCCTGGATTGATGTTTGTATGTGTAGGGTGTTATTTGTTGTTTGTTTGCTTTTGCTTTTGTCTCTGATTTGTTCTGTTTCAGTTGTCAATTTCTGCTGGGTTTCTCTTTGAATATCTGATAGCACACTGGGGTTCTGTCAGGTCTTTCTAGAGCCTTATGTCCTAATGGATTCAGTAATTCTGTGTCTTACACATGTATGTGTTTCCTAGACTGAATATTCGTTTAATCCAATACTTGGACATTAGTCTGAGGCTTGGACAGTCTTCTATAAACACCTCTATCACCAGGACAAGCAACCCCAAAAGTTTGGACAACCATGAGGAAACAAAGAAACACCATGCAGGCAAAGGAGCAGGGAAAAAACCCACAAGACCAAATAAATGAGGAGGAAATAGGAAAAATGCCTGAAAAGGAATTTAGAGTAATGATAGTAAAAATGATACAAAATCTCGATAACAAAATAGAGAAAGTACAAGAAACAGTTCATAAGAACTCAGAAAAACAAACAGCAATGGATAACAAAATAACTGAAATTAAAAATACTCTAGATGCTATAACCAGCAGAATGACTGAGGCAGAAGAACGAATAAGTGAGTTGGAAGATAGAATGGGGGAAATAACTGCCACAGAGCAGCAAAAAGAAAAAGGAATAAAAAGATTAGAAGACAGTCTCAGAGACCTCAATGATAACCTTAAACGTACCAACATTCGAATTATAGGCATCCCAGAAGAAGAAGAAAACAAGAAAGGGTCTGAGAAAATATTTGAAGAGGTTCTAGTGGAAAACTTCCCCAACATGGGAAAGGAAATAATGAACCAAGTCCAAGAAGCACAGAGAGTCCCATACAGAATAAACCCAAGGAGAAATACACCAAGACACATATTAATCAAACTAACGACAATTAAACACAAAGAAAAAATATTAAAAGCAGCAAGAGAAAAGCAACAAACAACATATAAGGGAAAACCCATCAGGATAACAGCTGACCTTTCTACAGAAACTCTGCAGGCCAGAAGGGAATGGCAGGATATACTGAAAGTCCTGAAAGAGAGAAACCTACAGCCAAGAATACTCTACCCAGCAAGAATCTCATTCAGATTTGAGGGAGAAATCAAAAGCTTTCCAGACAAGCAAAAGTTAAGAGAATTCAGCACCACCAAACCAGCCTTACAACAAGTGCTAAAGGAACTTCTCTAAGTAGGAAACACAAGAAAAGGAAAACACCTACAAATACAAACCCAAAACAATTCAGAAAATGGTCATTGGAACACACATGTCAATAATCACTTTAAATGTAAATGGATTAAATGCTCCAACCAAAAGACACAGACTGGCTGAATGGATACAAAAACAAGACCCTTCTATATGCTGCCTACAAGAAACCCACTTCAGACCAAGGGATACATATAGACTGAAAGTCAAGGGATGGAAAAAGATATTCCATGCAAATGGAAGTCAAAAGAAAGCTGGAGTAGCAATACTCATATCAGACAAATTAGACTTGAAAGTAAAGACTATTACAAGAGACAAGGAAGGACACTACATAATGATCAAGGGATCCATTCAAGAAGAACATATAACAATGGTAAATATCTATGCCCCCAATATAGGAGCACCTCAATACATAAGGCAAATGCTAACAGCTATAAAAGGGGACATCGACAGTAACACAATAATAGTGGGAGACTTGAACACCCCACTTACATCAATGGACAGATCATCCAAACAGAAAATAAATAAAGACACACAAGCTTTAAATGACACATTAGATCATCTCGACTTCATTGATATTTATAGGACATTCCATCCAAAAACGACAGACTACACTTTCTTCTCAAGTGCACATGGAACATTTTCCAGGATAGATCACATCTTGGGCCACAAATCAAACCTCGGCAAATTCAAGAAAATTGAAATCATATCAAGCATCTTCTCAGACCACAATGCCATGAGACTAGATATCAATTACAGGAAAAAAACTGCAAAAAATACAAACACATGGAGGCTAAACAATTCACTCCTAAACAACCAAGGAATCACTAAAGAAATCAAAGAGGAAATCAAAAAATATCTAGAAACAAATGACAACGAAAACACAACAACCCAAAACCTATGGGATGCAGCAAAAGCAGTTCTAAGAGGGAAGTTTATAGCAATACAGTCCTACCTTAAGAAACAAGAAAATTATCCAATAAACAACCTAACCTTACACCTAAAACAACTAGAGAGAGAAGAACAAAGAACCCCCAAAGTGAGCAGAAGGAAAGAAATCATAAAGATCAGAGCAGAAATAAATGAAAAAGAAAGGAAAGAAACCATAAGAAAAATAAATAAAACTAAAAGCTGGTTCTTTGAGAAGATTAACAAAATGGATAAACCATTAGCCAGACTCATCAAGAAAAAAAGGGAGAAGATGCAAATCAACAGAATTAGAAATGAAAAAGGAGAAGTCACAACGGACACCTCAGAAATACAAAAGATCGTGAGAGACTACTACAAGCAACTATATGCCAGTAAATTGGATAACCTGGAAGAAATGGATACATTCTTAGAAAAATACAATCTTCCAAGACTGAACCAGGAAGAAATAGAAACCATGAACAGACCAATCACAAGGACGGAAATTGAGGCAGTGATTAAAAATCTCCCAACACACAAAAGCCCAGGACCAGATGGGTTCACGGGCGAATTCTATCAAACATTTCGAGAAGAGTTAACATCTATCCTTCTCAAACTCTTCCAAAATATTGCAGAAGGCGGAGCACTCCCAAACTCATTCTACGAGGCTACCATCACCCTGATACCAAAACCAGGCAAAGATGTCACAAAAAAAGAAAACTACAGACCAATATCACTGATGAATATAGATGCAAAAATCCTCAACAAAATACTAGCTAACAGACTCCAAAAGCACATTAAAAAAATCATACACCATGATCAAGTGGGGTTTATCCCTGGGATGCAAGGATTCTTCAATATACGCAAATCAATCAACATGATACATCATATCAACAACTTGAAGGATAAAAACCATATGATCATCTCAATAGATGCAGAAAAAGCTTTTGACAAAGTTCAACATCCATTTATGATAAAAGCTCTCCAGAAAATGGGCATAGAAGGAAATTACCTCAACATCATAAAAGCCATATATGAAAAACCAAAAGCCAACATCGTTCTCAATGGGGAAAAACTGGAAGAATTCCCTCTAAGAACAGCAACAAGACAAGGGTGTCCACTCTCACCACTATTATTCAACATAGTTTTGGAAGTTTTAGCCACAGCAATCAGAGAAGAAAAAGAAATAAAAGGAATCCAAATTGGAAAAGAAGAAGTAAAATTGTCACTCTTTGCAGATGACATGATATTATATATAGAAAACCCGAAAGACTCTACCAGAAAACTGCTAGCACTCATTGATGAGTTTAGTAAAGTAGCAGGATACAAAATTAATGCACAGAAATCTCTTGCATTCCTATACACTAACAACGGAAGAGCAGAAAGAGAAATTAAGGAAACTCTCCCATTCACCATTGCAACAAAAAGAATAAAATACCTAGGAATAAACCTGCCTAAGGAGGCAAAAGATCTGTATGCAGAAAACTTTAAGACATTGATGAAAGAAATCAAAGACGACACAAACAGATGGAGGGACATACCATGTTCCTGGATTGGAAGAATCAACATCGTGAAAATGTCTGTACTACCCAAAGCAATTTACAGATTCAATGCAATCCCGATCAAATTACCAATGGCATTTTTCACAGAAATAGAGCAAGAAATCTTACAATTTGTATGGAAACGCAAAAGACCCCGAATAGCCAAAGCAATCTTGAGAAGGAAAAACGGAGTTGGTGGAATCAGGCTTCCTGACTTCAAACTATACTACAAGGCCATAGTGATCAAGACAGTACCACAAATGTTGGAGAGGTTGTGGAGAAAAGGGAACTCTCCTGCACTGTTGGTGGGAATGGAAGTTGGTACAGCCACTATGGAAAACAATTTGGAGGTTCCTTAAAAAACTACAAATAGAACTACCATATGATCCAGTAATCCCACTCCTGGGCATATACCCAAAGAAAACCATAATCCCAAAAGAAACTTGTACCATAATGTTTATTGCAGCACTATTTACAATAGCCAGGACATGGAAGCAACCTAAATACCTATCAACAAATGAATGGATACAGAAGATGTGGCATATATATACAATGGAATATTACTCAGCTATAAAAAGGGATGAGATGGAGCTATATGTAATGAGGTGGATAGAACTACAATCTGTCATACAGAGGGAAGTAAGTCAGAAAGAGAAGGACAAATATTGTATGCTAACTCACATATACGGAATCTAAAAATGGTACTGATGAACTCAGTGACAAGAACAAGGATGCAGATACAGAGAATGGACTGGAGAACTCAAGGTATGGGAGGGGGCGGGGGGTGAAGGGGAAGCTGAGACGAAGCGAGAGAGTAGCACAGACATATATATACTACCAACTGTAAAATTGTCAGTGGGAAGTTGTTGTATAACAAAGGGAGTCCAACTCGAGGATGGAAGATGCCTTAGAGGACTGGGGCAGGGAGGGTGGGGGGGACTCGAAGGGGGGGAGTCAAGGAAGGGAGGGAATACGGGGATATGTGTATAAAAACAGATGATTGAACCTGGTGTACCACCCCCCCAAAAAAAAAAAAAAAAAAAGATTAAATGGAAATCTGAATAGAAATACTTGAAAAGAAAAAGAAAAAAAAAAAAAATGAACAAAGTTGTGAGACTTACAATACTGATTTAACAACTTACAACAAGCCACAATAGTTAAGACAGCAGATTGGTACCAAGATAGAAAAACAGTTAAATGGAAGAGTAAATATTAGTTCAGAAATAAACATATATACGGTCAAGTGATTTTCAACAAAGGTACCAAGGCAATTCAATGCCTTTTCATCAAATGGCACTGGGTCAACTGGCTATCCTTAAGCAAAAACAAAAAACAAAGAGATACAGAACCAAAACCAAAAATGAAGTCATAATGGACATAGACCAAAATATAATAGCCGAAACTGAAAACCTTCTAGAAAAAAATCATAAGAGAAAATAATCATGAAATTAGGTTAAACAAAGATTTCTTCAATATGACATCAAAACCTCAATCCTCAAGAGGAAAAACAATAAACTGTATTTCGTCAAAATGTAAAACATTTGTGCTTCAAAAGATACTATGAAGGAAAAGACAAGAAAAAAGAAAATATATGCAAATTGTACATCTGAAAAAGAACTTGTATCCAAAACATCTAAGTTCTTAAAACTTGCTAAGATGAAAAAAAAACCAAAACAAAAAAACAATTAAAAATCATACATCTCATAAAAAAACTTGTATCTAAAACATAAATTCTTACAACTTGATCAGACAATATAAATGAAAAATGGAGAAACACTCTGAATAGACATTTCAACAAAGGTATAGGAATGCTTAATAAGCACATGAAAAGATCCTCAACAGTACTAGTAACTACTGAAATGCAAGGTAAAATCACTGAGATACTGTTAAACACATATTAGAATGCTAATAATCAAAAGACTGTCAATACCAAGTGATGGAGAGGAGGTAGAAAAGCTAGATTCATGATATGTTCCTGGTCAGTATGTAAAATAATAGTCATCTTTTAAGCAATTTACCCCTTTCCACAAAAATTAAATATATATTTATACGACACAGCAATTCCACTCCTGGATATCTACAAAAGAAACAAAAATACACAGCCCATATAGAGACTTATATGTGAATCTTTATAGCAGCATCATTCATAAAAACCCCTAAACTAAAACAATAAAAGTTTTCAAAATGTTCACCTTCTCATAAACGGCTAGACAAAATGTGAAACTTTACAGAATGAAATACAATTTAAAAATTTTTTAAAATGGACAACCTACAACTGTTACGGACTAAAACCGGGCAGAACCTCAAAAACATTATGCTAAGTGAAAAAAGGCAAAACAAAAGACTACTTTTAAATATTTGCAGAAGGTAGTACTGAGACAGAAAGTATATCAGATTAACTGCAAAAGAATACGAGGAACTTTTTCAGGTAATGGAAATCTTCCAAAACTGTAGTGCACCAATGTATACGTTAATCATAAATTATTAACCTGTAAACTTATGATGGGCGAAATTTTATGGTATGTAAATTATACACCAGTAAAGCTATTTTAAGAATACTGTCTAAGAATACACAGAAGAGGATATTCAGAAACTTGGAGTAGGCAAAGATTAGTTAAAACACATAAGTACTTCAAATAAAAGGAAGAAAATCATCCTTTGGGCTTTATCAAACTTAAAGAAGTTACCACTGAAAAAAAGGCAAGACACAATCTGGGGAAAATATGAGCAATACATATATCTCACAAAGAACTTTTATGCATGATGCATAAATAACTAATATAACTTAAAATCTCAAAAAAATTGAGTCAATTTTCCACAAAAGATACATGAATGGTCAATAACCACATGCAAAAATGCTAAATATGGTTATCACGGAAATGAAAATTTATACCACAATGAGATCCCATTACATACATATCAGAATAGCTAAAATTAAAAGACTGACCATATCAAGTGTTGAAGAGGATACTGAGCAAACATGGAATTCTCATAAGCTGGTAGTGGGAATGTAAATGGTAAAACCACTCAACAAAACATTTTGGTAGTTTTTTTTTTTTTAAAGTTAAACATATCTACCACACAACTCAGCCATTGTACTCCTAGGTATTTACTTAAAAAAAAAAACAACACATGTTCATACAAATATTTGTACATAAATGTTCATCGGAGCTTTACTTGTAATAGCCAAAAACTGGAAACAATCTTCATGTCTTTCAATAGATGAATGGATAAATACCTTGTGGTATATCCATACAATGGAATACTACTGAGCAAACTTATAAAATGAGCTACTGATATACACAGCAACATGAAGGAACCTCTAAAACATTATGCTAAGTGAAAAATCTTAGCTATAAAAGCTATACAAGCTATTATTCCAATTATGTAAAACAGTAGGAAATGTCAACTGATCTATATACCTGAAAGCAGAGCAATGGTTGCCTAATGATAAGCGTGTAGGAAAGTAGAGATCACAAACAGGTAACTACATAAAAGATATTTATGAAAAATTTAGAGCTATGATTATACTTGGTAAAAACCTCAATATTTCCACCTTCCCATCACCAGCTCCCCATTTGGACAGAGAACAAGTAAAAGATGTCTACTCTTACTATGTCTCTTCAACACTGAACTGCAGTTTCTTCCCAGCACAGTAAGGCAGAAAAACAGGTGGCAGGGGGCAGGGGGGATGGCATTCACACTGGGAAAAAAAAGAAGCAAAACTATCTATTCACAGATGACAAAATCACTTATTTAGAAAATCCTAAAAAACCTATAAACAGCTACTGGAACTCATGTGAATTTAGTAAGGATGAAAAATTTAAGATCAACATATGCAACACCCGAACACCGAATACTACAAAACACTGCTGTGAGAAATTTTAGAAGACCTAAGTAAAAAAAGTGATGCACCTTGTTCATGGTCCAAGAGTTGACTGTTAAAATGTCAACATTCCCCAAGCTGGTTAAATACATTCCCAATCAAAATTCCAGGCATTTTTTTTTAATTAACAAATTGATTTCAAAATTCATACGGAATTATAAAAAACCTATAATAACCAAAACTACCTGGCAAAATTGGAGGACCCATGCTACCTTATTTTGTGATTTATGATAAAGCTACAGTTGTCAGGATAATGTGGTACTGGCACCAGGTAGAAAAATAAATCAATTAAATTTAAACAAACAGGCAAAGGTAATTCAGAGAAAGGATAGTTCTGTCAACAAACACTGCTGGCCTAACTGAATATGCATGAGTAAAAAAACTGAAATTAGACCCATATATCACACTATGTAAAAAAACTAGCTCAAAGTAGATCACAGACCTAAACAGATTACAGTGAAATCTAAAACTATAAACCTTGCAGAAGAAATTATAGAAAATAATTCCTAGTAACCTTGGGTTAATAAAAGATTTCTTACATACAACAACAAAAGCACAGTTCATTAAAGAAAAATAAAACGATAAATTGAACTTCATCAAAAGTTAAGTTCTTCAGCACTTCAAAAAACAATTAACAGATGGAAAACACAATCCACGGATTGGCAGAAAATTTCTGCAAATTACACATCTATTAAAGGACTTGTATACGGCATATATAAAGAACTTCTGAAACTCAAAAATAAGAAATTAAACAACTGCCACCTGCCCCCCACAAGCCACCCTTCCAAAAATGGGCAAGATTCAAAAGTACACTTAAAACCACAATCAGATATCACCACATAACAATTAGGATATGTTAACTTAAAAATACTGACCTTACCAAGTGTTAGTAAGGATATGACGTGGAACAAGTGGAACTCTCATATACTGCTGGTGGTAGTATAAAATGGCACAACAACTTTGCAAAAGAACATGGAACTTTCTTAAAAGGTTAAACATCCACATTCACTTACTAGCTATTCCTAGGTATATACTCAAAATAAATGAGTACACATGAAGACTTCTAACCCAGCTATTTCATTCCTAAAAACGTACTCAAGAGAAATGAAAGCATATGTCCATATAAAGACTGGTACACAAATGTTCATAACAACACTAGTTAAAAATAGGATAAAACCTAAATGTCCATCAGCAGTTGAATGCTAAACAATGATATATCCAAAAAAAGATACTGCAATAAAAGTTAAACACTGATATGCATAACATGGATAAACCTCAAAATAATTTTAGTATGTGTAAGAAACCAGACAAGAAAAGAGTATATATTATATGCTTCACCTTATATAAAATTCTAGAAAATGTAAACTGATTTATAGTGACCAAAAAAAAAAAAAAAAATCAGTGATTCAGTGATCTCTGGGGATGAAGGGACAGAGCAAGGAAGGATGAGCGTGAAGGTTTACAAAGAGGCCTGAAGAAATTTTGACAGGGATGGACATGTTCACTAACTTTACTGGTAGTTTTACAGGTGTATACATATGTCAAACTTAACAAATTGTATACTTTAAATATGTGCAGTTTAGTGTATGTTATACCTTAAAGTTGTTAAAAAGGATAGTTAAGAAACTGAAAATGCAAATCAAATGAGATAAAAATATGTGCAATAGCTGTCAGCTTGCATCATGAATGTATTCAAGATTTCTACAAAATAATAATAAAGACTAATAACTCAACCTTAAAACAGGTGCGTGCGCACACACACACATGCACACAAAAGAATACAGGGGAAGCAATGGCCAATGAGCACAAGGAAAAGCACTCAATATCATTATTCAGCAGGAAAATGAAAATTAAAACTACTTCAAAGCGACTAGAATAGCTAAACTAAGACTGAGAACACCACATGTTGCTGACTACATACAAATAGGAACAGAACTCTAATCTGCTGCTGGCAATAGTTTAAAATGGTACAACCACTGTGAAACACAGTTCAGCAGTTTCTCACTAATAGTTTCTCTATTAAACTTCAAGACACTTTATAAAGCTATGATAATTACAACAATGTGGTATTCATGCACAGTAGACAAAACCTAATGGAATAGATGAGGAGCCCAGAAACAGGCACGCAATATGTGGATACTTGATTTATGAAAAAGGTGGCACTGAATGAGGGTGAGAGAAAAACATACAGGAATCCATATGGAAAATCATGCAGCACTATGCCATACCTGAAAACCAATTCTAAGTAGACTACAGGTCTACATGTGGAAGGAAGACAAGAAAAATTCTAGAAAGTAATAAAGGAAAATTATCTTCATGACCTTGGCTTCAGAAATATTTTTCTAGGCAAAGAAGACAAAAAGGAAAAGACTGAACTGCTCTACATTAGAGTTAAGAACTTGTACTCATCCAAAGACATTACTAAAAGAATAAATAATACAAGGCACAGAGTGGGGAAAAGATATTTGCAACAAAAATAACCAAGCAAGAATTTTCTGATAGGTATACCTACAGAAATGTAACGTGCATCTAATGTAAAAGAATGTTCACAGCTGCTTTACTTATAATAGCCCTCAACTATGCAAACAATGAAATACTCTTCAATGAGAATGAATTAACTACATGCATAACACAGATAAATCTCACAAATATAACATTAGGCCAAAGAAGGCATATAAAAAGAATGCAAGAGTATAGTCCTATTAAGTTCAAAAGTAAACAAAACTAAACTACAGTACGTATTCCTGATCAGGCTAAAATTCTATAGCTCTTCAAGACTGATTAAAATTTAGGAAAATGATGATCTTTGGGGGGGAAAGCAGGAGAGTTGATTTGAGAAACGACAAGCAAGGATGCTTCCAGGATGCTGACAAATTTCAATTTCTTAATCTGAGTAGTGACTAGGCAAATGTTCAATTTACAATAATTCATTAACATGTACATTTAGGTTATCTGCAGTTTTCCTCATTTATTTTACAACAGAGGAGTTAAAACTACTGAATAAACTTCCTATTTGGGTCAGAAATAGGAAAAATAAGAATATGTATTTGTTTTTGTTCACATATATATTAAAAAAAACCTAGAAAGACATAAGACATTAATAAAAGTGGTTAGCTTTCTATACAGATGGGCTGAATGGTGTGGATGATAATACAAGTGGGAATCATACTTCTTAAAGTATAACTTGTTACACTGTCTTGACTTTCCAACAGTACAAATTTATTACTTTGTTAAAAAAAAGTATTCTAAAAATTATGTCTACCTCTTTAGAAAAAGGACAATGCTATTTACAGTGCTGGTGAAAGGTGATAACCCTTCCCAACCTCAATGACTAGGAGTGTGCCTGACACATGCAGGCACTCAATAAATGTTTTCTAAATGAATAATGCTTCAGTGCTTGAGATATTCTGAATGAAATGCCTGTTCGCTCCTTCTCTGCCAACCTAATCCTTCTTATCTATAGAATCCTTTTCCACAACTACCTCCCCAATAAAGTTTTCTTCCCATGTTACACAACAAGGACTCTTTTTAAACAAAGCAGTCATCCCAATTCACCAACTCAGTCTTTCTTTTTTTTCTTAATGTCAGTGTCTTACAGGGAGATGACAATCAATGCTTATTTGCTGCATAAATGTTTCAATGAATATATGCATTAAATTTCATTTAAAAATCACAGTAATGAAGTCCTTGTTTTCTTGAGCTACAGTGAAAATTTACTGTAACAACTAGAAAACGGACTCAATTCTACAAAAAAAATCCATATTTGTTTCAAAAGAAAGACAATGAAATTTTAATTTGATTTATTCCTTTTCTCCTTTATTATAAATAGTAAAATATATTTTACTGGTTTAAATTACATATAAAATTTCATTACAAAATAAGGGGCTGCACTTTAGATGCTTCATTAAAATATATGCAAACTAGATTTTAGGTGATAAACGCTATAAATATTCAAGGACCTGCCTCCCTCAGTCAAATTCCTGGAAGTTCCATAACTTGGAATACGACAACATATCACTACATGGTGAAATACAAGTGGCTGCACCTCACACCATCTACCACAAAAGGAGAGACAAAATGCTTGGTTAGTTTTTTTGGATTCTGGGGTTAACACATAAAGTGTGCTACTTTGACCTATCTTCAAAGTTACCCATAACACTGCTGACAAGTTCAGGACACGGTAGATGCCTCTCTACCACTTGGGCCTTATGATCCAGCATATCCAATGATGGATTATTTAGTGTTCATGGCAAATAGGGATGCTCTGGGGAGCGTCCCACAAGCACTAATATGAGAATGACAGTGCGGGCCTCTAGAATTTCTGAAATATCTATGCTCTCTTTTGCAAATAACATTCTACTTTCCAGAAACAACTTCTGGCTTACTATTGGGCCTTGGCAGAGGCTGAATGCCTAACCATGGGACACCAGGTGACTGTACAGCCTGAAGTTCCCATCAGGACCTGTGTTCCTAGCCATAAGGGTTGGGCATGAGCAGTAGCAATCTATTATCAAATAAATATGGTATATAAGAGATCAAGTTTACCCAGGTCCAGAATAAACTGCATGAACAGGTGGCTCAGACTCCTTCCACACCAATTCCTGTTGCATTGCCTCCTCCACCTCAATCTGTGCCTATGCCCACCTGGAGAGTTCCCTATGACAAGGTGACTGAGGAAGAAAAAACTTGAGCCTATTTTACAGATGAGTCTGCACAACATGCTAATACTACCCAAAAAAGTGGACAGCCCCACTCAAAGGTGGCCCTGAAGGAAGGCAGTGAAGGAAAATCCTTTTAGGGAATAGAACTTCAAGCAGTAAATTTGGTTGTCCATTTTACCTGGATTGACAGAGGCCAGAATTATTGATCTAAACAGATTCATGGGGGCAGTTACCAATGGTTCAGTTGAATAGTCAGAGATGTGGAAGGAAGAGGACTGGAAGACTGGTAACAAGGAAGTCTGGGAAGAGGTATATGGAAGGACCTCTTATAAAATGGATACAGACTTTGACGATACCTGTGTCTGATGTGAATGCACAAAAGGCATCCACTGTAGAGGTAAACAAAATAATGTGCTCTATGGAGGTCAATCAATTTCCTTCTCCCCAGTCAGTGCTTGTTTAATGGGCCCATAAATGAAGTGGCCATGGTGACAGAGATGGAAAATATGCAGCGGCTCAACTGCCTATGCTACTGTTGGGTATCTAATCTGTCAACAACAGAAACCAATACTGAGTCTCTGATATGGAACCATTCTTCGGGGGGACTATTCAGTCACCTAGAGGAAGATTGTTTACAATGGACCTTTTCTATCATGGAGGAGGAATATATTTGTCCTTACTGGAATAGACACGTATTCTGGAAATGATCTGCCTTTCCTGCCCATAATGCTTCTGCCAGCACCACTATGCACAGGCTTTCAAAATGCCTCTCTATTGCCTCGGAATTCTAGACAGCATCGTTTGACCAAGGTACTCATTTTGCAGCAGCAGCAGCAGCAGTACAGCAATGGTTTCTGTCTCCTCCAACAGCCAGAATACATGGGTCTGATATTCAAGGCGTGGAAAAAGGAGTGGCTCTTCTCACTGTTATACTTAATAACTCATTCACAGAATTTTTACTTCCTCTCCCTACAACTTTGAGCTCTGTTGGTTTTGAGTCTTAGTCTTAGATTATTTCTAGCAGGAAACACAGCAATGATTCCACTGAAATTAGAGACTTCCACCTGGCCGCTGAACCAAAAGACAGGTAAAGGGGTTATTCTACTGGCCTGAGTAATTGATTCCAATCACCAAAGAGAAACTGAGTTACTGCCTACAATGAGGGCCAGAACTACAACTGAAGCCCAGGGGGTTCTTTTAGGCTCCTTGTAATACTTTCATGTCAGCTATTAACGGTTAATGGAAAACTAACAGCAACCAAAAGGTGTGGGGGGGGGAATGAGGGGGGTGGGATAATTAACGATCCTTCAGAAATGAAGGTTTTGTGCTCATCACCAGGTAAAGAACCCAGAACAGATGAAATTCTGGCTGAGAGCAGAAGTACTGAATGGGTGGTGAAAAAAGAAGTGAGAGATATCAACTACAGACTTGTGATCAACTATAGAAACAAGGACTATATATTGTGTATATGACTGCAGTTGTGTAAATGTTAACCATTTTCTTCTTCCCTCTCTTCCTCATATTTATTTTATATATAAGTTGTTTGGAGGTGAACTTTACAAGGTAGTTTGTAGTTAACAGAATATTCAGAGGCACTGATGGAATATGTACTTTTTAAAAAATAAATTTATCTATTTATCTATTTATTTATTAGCTGTGTTGGGTCTTCACTGCTGTGCACAGGCTTTCTCTAGCTGCAGCAAGTAGCAAGGGCTACTCTTCGTTGCGGTGTGCTGGCTTCTCATTGTGGTGGCTTCTCTTGCTGCGGAGCACAGGCTCTAGGCGCAGAGGCTTCAGTAACTGTGGTACGTGGGCTCGGTAATTGTGGCTCCCGGGCTCTAGAGCACAGGCTCAGTAGTTGTGGCACATGGTCTTAGTTACTGCGTGGCATGTGGGATCTTCCCAGACCAAGGATTGAACCCGTGTCCCCTCCATTGGCAGGAGGACTCAACCACTGCGCCACCAGGGAAGTCTCGGAATATATAATTAATACAGCAAGTAATGACTGTTGGGACTGTGCACCTCCTTATTTTGGGAAGAGGGTAAGAACTTCTTTAACCTAAACTAAGGATAGCTATATCTTGTTAGGTGGAAACTCAAATGTGCTGAGAAACATTCCTATGAAAACTGAGTAACGAAGGGAATGGACTGTATCATGTATTTACTGTCTCTCAAGTTCAAATGTATTTGCTCTCAGTTTCAAATTTACTTTGTGATAAAGGATCAGACTTAGTCAAGATTCTCCTTTGGCAGCTGGAAATGTTAAAGCTTTGTCAGTAAAGGGTGCTAGTACAGGGACACTGAAGTAAGAAAGTATTCTTTGCTCTATGGGATATGTATGTGTAAGGCAAAGGAGGTCCTATCTCCAGCCTCAGGGCCCATCTGCACCCTGGGTGGGGCAAGGTGGGGGAGGATTCTATTGCTTAGCATTCCTAGTTAGAGGATCTCCTCCTGCCAGCTTGACTCAATAACTATGGACAGCTCTGGCCCAGGGCAACCAAGTGAACGTCTCCATTAGCTAATGGGCTACAAGTAACATATTCACCAAAAAGTTTTGAATTTCAGTTTTGGGGAGAGGGCTCCCCTTTCACGTTTGGTCCTTCCTTGGGTACTCTCTCTTAGTGCCTTTATCCTTCTTAGTACCTAATTTCTTAAAATAGTTGATAATTCTTTAAACTGTCCCTGTTCAAATTAATGTGTGGTTTCTATCTACTCATTGATAAGGGAGTAAGAAACACCTAAATATCTAGAGAAATAGGCTATATTTTTATAACCTAGAATACTACTATTACTCTTTACTAGGTAGTGCTCATATTCTGTTGATTATCATAATAATCATATCCCAATGCTATTATTTTATAATAATTAACAATTGCCAAAAATTACTTGATGTTTAATATATGCTAAGCATTACTCTAGGTATTTTATTTGTATTGACTCATTTAATCCTAATAATAACCTATTACAAGTATCTCTCAAACACAATATAAATCTCATACCCAGGAATTACTCTCTGAATAATGATTAAATAAACTTCTATAATCATGTTTGCTGTGAAGTTCATTCCATGATTCTGGTGTTTTCAAATCTCATACTATTGGGAGTTCCCTGGTAGTCCAGTGCTTAGGACTCGATGCTTTCACTGCCGTGGGCCCAGATTCAATCCCTGGTTGAGGAACTAAGATCCCACAAGCCAAGTGGCATGGCCAAAAAAAAAAGAAAAACAAAACCCCACACTATCAATTATTTAAAAGATAAACTTCACTGTCTTGATCACAAACTAATGGTGAATTATTGTGGCTGATTAATGGCTACATAAAGTCCTCACAACAAATTCCTGACTGTTCATAACAACAGAAAAGAGTGATAAAATATTCAAAAGACCAATACTAATAATCCTAAAATATAACTGTAGTCAGTATCAACCCAGTTTATTTTGTCTCAGTAGCTAACTCATTACAAACCACTAAAGTGACTTTCAGAAACATACGGGAAAGGAACAATAGCCAAAAGGCTTAAATAACTGAGAATTATTATGAATTTTATTTGTAAAAACAGTCAACAATATGTTTTATACTACTAGTCAAGAAGCACAGATTCATTTAACCAAAAGTTGATGATATAAATTTTCAAGACTGAAGATGTGGCTTTAAAAATGGCATCAAAACTGAGATGTCCTTGCCATCTTGAACAGAACATATCAAACACTACTGACAGAACAGAACATATCAAACACTACTAACCAGTAAATGTGTGTGCTATGTCCATAGTGTTCTACCATTGGGGATGAGAGACTGCACTCATCTTAGAGATGCAGGGGGCCACACAGACCACCTAGTCAAACCCCAAGACTACAAGATGTCCCTCATAAGATTTGTCCAAGGCTAAAACGTTAAGAATATGAAAGAAAGGCATTTGCACGTGCCTTAATGTATCTAAAATTTAAGCAGCTTTTGGAACACAAAGTTTCCAACAGCCCATCTAAATTCAAAGTCATTCCACCAACACTTGAGTTTCATACCCACCACAGCCAAAGTGGTCGCCTGTCAATCTTAACATTTTTTAAATCCTGCAATCTCATGAATTCAGATTCAACTGTATAATATTTTTTTTAAAGATTTTTTTTGAAACGTATCATTTTTAAAGTCTTCATTGAATTTGTTACAATACTGCTTCTGTTTTCATGGGATTTTTGTTTTTGGGGTTTTTTTTGGCCATGATCCCAGCTCCCCAATCAGGGATTGAACCCTCACCCTGCACTGAAAGGCGAAGTCTCAACCACTGGACCGTCATGGAAGTCCCTCAATTGTACGATATAAAAGCAACTGTTTGTAAGGTTTTAAAAAAAAAAAACAAAAAACCTGAGATGACCTATAACATCTATCAAGCAGAATGTACCTTGATACTCAAATTTAATAATTTTGCAATTAAATTAATTTAGTTGCAATTAGAAGTCTTACCCTAAAAGCCAAAAAATCTCTTCTCAACATTATTGGGAAAAAGTCACCAAAAATTGCATTTTTATGTCTCCAAATTATAATTTAAGGCCCCAAAATCTTAAGAATTACTAACAGACCAAATTCCCTAAGAATACTATATCTGATCATCTTTCCAACCACTGTTCTTTTACCTAATAATTCTGATGGTGATAGTTAATTATATACACACTCATTCATTTCCCAAAACTCAATATATATATACACTCATTTATTTCTCAAAACTGGCCTACGAAATACATCCTATTATTATCCCTATTTTACAAATGAGGAAACCGAGACACAAGGGGATTAAGTAATTTGCCCAAGAAGTACTGGGTTGCCCAAAAAAGTTCATCTGGGCTTTCTCCGTACTGTCTTACAGAAAAACCCGAATGAACTTTTTGGCCAACTGTAAATACAATAGAGCAAAGACGTGAGCTCAAGCAGTTTGGCTCTAGAATGTCAACCTTTACAGACTTCCACTGAGAACTTTGAGTAGTAGCTTGCTATAACCTCACACGACACTTAAATAGGTACTATTATTATCCTTATTTCACATACAAGAAAACTAAAATTTGTCCAAAGTTAAAAAACTAATAACTGACAAAATCAGGATACTAGCCTAGTTTGCATTACTCTAAAAATCGATTTCTTAACTATAAAGATATATTGCCTCCCTATAACTAACAGTAATGAATCCAAAACCATCAGATAAATGAGATCAAATCTCACATACAACTAAAGATTAAACAGCAGTACGATAATATGTCATGGTGTAAACTAAAGATTATACCCTCAGAAATATGAAATATCATTTGATTCCTGCCAATTACTTCAAATAGTACCAAAAAGCAAAGACATTTACAAAACGTAGCACCTACTAAGAGAAAATACACATCTACATAAAATAGTTTAACATAAGAAATAAAATAAATTGTAATGTTAACTTTGCCTACTACATACACTAAGCAGCAAATGTAAACATACCTGCAAGGAGGCAAAACCATGGAGTCTTTCACAAGCACAGATCCAGAAAGCAGGATATACCAACATTTGGCAATAGTTTCTGAACTGTTTAAATGAATAAGTAAATAAATGAGTAAACAGATACACACATTCACATGTATATGGATTCAGTACAAAATACAAAACATGAAAAATATTCTAAGAATATCACATATCATTAAAAATTAATGCTCCTTGGAAATTTTGCCTGTTGTCTAAGGTTTCATACAGACCATGTTCATATCTTACATAATCACTATCTTAAGATACAGGCTTCAGAAATATATGTTTATTAGCTCGGTCTTATTAAGTTATATAACTTCCCATTCCTCATTTTTGTGTACTGGATCACCACATTTGATGAAGATTAACTTAAATATTGTACTACATGTGCATATTAAAAAATTCTATTTCTGACAACTTTTATGTATACTAAAGACAATACTATTTGGAATTCACAAGTTTATCAATGTTCCACCTTCATGTTCAACTATAACTTGGATCATTCACGTTCAACCATAATTTGGATCATAATGATCTATTTCTTTCTCCTAAATTTTATTCTGATAGAAATAAATAAAATGTCTATTCAATCTTTCATTTCATGTGTGTTTGAGGGATAAAAGAATACCAGATGACTTAAGTCCATCATCATTTTTAGTTCGGTTAAATCTCCAATGGAAACCCAGAATCTTGAAATGTTAGTTTACAACGTCAACTAATCTTTTTCTCTCTCTCTCTCAAATATTTTTAAATTACCATACCTAAACCTTCAATTAATTCCAATATGTAGACAATTCTAATTTTATAAAACAAACATTTCCTCTGAGCTGGAGAACTCAGCTATCAACCTGACATGTTAGCTTATGTATCTAACACACAACTCAAACTCAACATGTTCAAAATCTACCTATCATATCTTCAAGCTTCATTTTTTTTCTAGTATCCATTCTAGTAGTCTCAATGAACAATACCATCCTCCACCCAGAACCCTAAGCCTCCAACTCATTCTACATAGCACCCAGGGTGAGCTTTTCAGGTGAATCCTATTGCCTACAATGAGAAGCAAAAATTATCATCAGCTTTCCAGAAGACACTTTAAAGTTCTTTATATCCATCCCTTCCATTGTCACTGAGGGAAGATACAAACAGCTGAAAATCACCTACTTGAGGTTCTCTGTTTGGAAACTTCACTTTCTAGTTCTCTTGAAAGGTGACTTTTGTACCACTGACAAGGAATAAAATCAGTAAGAGAAAACTTTGTCCAAAATCAAGACAGAAGAAAGTTATGACTGGATGCTACCATAAGCCTCCAATTTTTATCTCATGTCCCTGAAACAGTCACAAAGTTTTCAGTAAATTCTACTATCCTGAAGTTCAGTCCTACCACCAAGAGAGCCATGCCAGTTCATGAATCAGAAACTGTTCAAACCTGGCAAAGAATTCCACTTTCAGAGCACAGTGTGGCAATACATCTGATAAGTAAACACACGGAAAGTCAAAGTCTTTTAACATAAAGCCATGCTATCTCCTTTCTTTTTGCAAGCAAATGAATCTAAGAATAATCTAGCCTACAGAAGAGTGGCATACTTAATCTCGTCAGATCTTACTCCTTCAAAGGCTTCACACTGCTTCTAAAATAAAGGACAAAAACAATTAAGGTGGCCTCCACCTGGCTCTCCAGATCCCCCTCTTCCTGTTTCCTCATATCTGCTAACAGCACTGAACATAGCGGTTTATTTTCACTTTTTCTATCATGTTGCTTCCCAGTTAAGGTCAACTATACACATTCTCTTCTCTGCTTCCACTAATCTCTGAATTTAAACTCTTAACTTCCACATTCATTTTTTTAAAAATTCTTTTATGATTAGCCAGATACAGATTTGGATAACTTAATAATTTTTAAACAGCTTAACTGAGGTATAATCTACATACCATAAATTCACCCATTTTAAGCGCACAATTCATTTATTTTCATGAAATTGCAAAGAACTGTGCAAACATCACCACAAAGAGATCTCTTATGCCTTCTTTACAGTCAATCCCTGCCCCAGGTAACCAAGAACCTGATCTGTCTTTATAGATTTGTCTTTCCTGGACAGTTCATATAAATGGAATCATGTAATATGTGATGTTTCTATCCTGCTTCTTCTATTTAGCATAATATGTTTGAGGTCTGTCCATGTTGTAGTGTGCAGCAGCACTTTATTCCTTTTCACTGCCAAATAGTATTCCACTATATAGATGCAGAACATTTTATCTAACCATTCACTGGACAGTTTAATTATTTCTGGTTTTAGGTTAGTATGAATAGTGCTACTAAGAACACTTGTGTACAGTCTCTGTATGCACATGTTTTCATTTCTCTTGAGTAAATACACAAACTGTTTCCTAAAGTAGTTATACTTAATCTGCACCACAAATACATGACGAGTCCAGGTATGACCATATCCTCACCAACATTTGTTATGTCTACCTTTCTGACTGTAGCTATTTTTTTAATTTTATTTTTAATTGAAGTAACACTGGTGTATAACATAAGTTTCATGTGCACATTATATTTCTACTTCTGTCTACTCTATAGCATGCTCACCATCAAAAATTTAGTTTCCATCCATTACCATACAGGTGATCCCTTTTACCCATTTCAAACCCCCACAAATGCAGCTATTCTAATGGGTATAAAGTGAATGTCTCATTAATTTTTGTGTGGTGTAAGATAAGAATCTAAATTAACTTTATGCATATAAATACTCAACCCAGCACCATCTGTTGAAAAAACTATGCCTTCCCAACTGAAATGCTTTAGTACCTTCATCAAAAATAAACTGTTCACTGGTGGTTCCTTTTTTTTTTTTTTTTTCAGACACGTAATATTATTATTCAAGAACTCTATGGACCAAAATTTTTTTTTTTTTTTTTTAAATTTCTTTTGTAAATTTTTTTTTTTTATTATTTTATTTTATTTTTTTGGGGGTACACCAGGTTCAATCAACTGTTTTTATACACATATCCCCATTGGTGGTTCCTTTTTAATACTCAGTTGTGTTATACCCACACTGTGTGCATATCTTAGCTACATAGCTACAAGGCAATTAAAAAAAAAAAAAAAAAGAAAAACCCAGAAACTGTTTATAAATATAAGGGTTTATTTCTGGGCACTCAATTCTGTACCACTTGTCTATAAATCTATACTTTTCCTTGATAGCACTTAAATACGTGTAGCTATTTTAATTAAACTTCCCCTACTACATGATAAACTCATAAGGACAAATACCATGTCTTCCCACCATTCTACACCAGGCTAAACATAATCTGTAGCAGACAAAAATTTAATAAGTGAAATAATCTATATGAAGCCAGAAAATACTTAGAAATAATGATAAATGCAATGTGCAATGAAATACTGAAGTCAATATCATTTCTCTATACCAGTTGCATATATATATAATAAAAGAGGTCACTTTGTTGCCAAAATTTTTGGAAGAAAGAGAAGAGTGATTACAATCTTGAGGAAGGGACAGATTTTGTTTTTTTAAACAGGGCATGAGAAGCATTAATCACAAGGGGAAAAACTGAGGAAGTCAGGGATTTCTTTTCTTCAAAAGATGCCATTAATAGAGCAAAAAAGCAAGCAACACAGTGGGAGAAGATATTCGTAACTTATGTATCCAACAAAGGACTCAGATATAGAATTCATAAAAATTTTCTACAAATCGACAGAAAAAAGATAGCCCAATTAAAAAACAGTCAAAAACTTGAATCAGGATTTCATAAAAGAGCTACCCAAATAGCCTATAAAAACATGAAAATTATTCATCATCATTAGTAAGCAGGGAAACAAAAAATAAAATCAGGAGATAACAAAATGAAATACATATTTTAGATTCTAATGTTAGAATCTCCTAAATTTGCGTATGTGCATTTCCAATGTTTTTAATCCTAAGAATATTCCCAAGAAGAACGAGTAAATAAGCGTACAAAAAAATGAATAAAATATTCATAGAAACTTACTATTCATGATGGGAAAAGACTGGAAACAACCCAAATATTTATTAATAGTGGAAAGTATAAACAAATCATGTTATTTTCACATGACTGTATACTGTAAAGCACTGAAAAAGAATGGATGCAAAAACATGGAAGGATCTCTGACATTTGTGAAGTATAAAAAGCCTGACCAAAAGATTTTTATCTATATGAAATCCAAAAAGAGACAAAACTAATTTAAGATGACAGACATCAGAACTAGATTACCTTTGCCAGACAGCTGACTAGAGCCTTCTGAAGAGCTGATACGTTCTACATATTCACTGCACAGTAGTTACACAGGTATACATATTTATTAAACTTCACTGCACGGTACCCCTACTGTGAGCTCTATGTACATTTCACAGTTTTGGAATATATTTCAATATTCTCTACAGAAACTGTTCCAGAATCAAATGAATCTCAATGCTAACATTAACAGTCCAAAGTTTAAACATTATTAATTTAAGCTAATTATGGAAATACTTACCAAAAAAGAACTTGATTGCTACTGTATCTCTCATAGCGTGCTCTTGCAGACATTAATCTAATACATTTGTTAAAAAGTAAAAAAATTTTAAAATTACTTTATCTCAAATTGTTTCAAAAATTGTTATAATTACAACAGAAAATCATCAGATCTACCACTGAATTTTTCACTAGATTTTAAAAATATAAACATCACACACACACACAAATCTGTTAAATAAATATAAATTTGCTTGCATTTAAAAATACTTTTTTTATTACTAATGCTCTAGCTTTCAGTTTTCTTCTTTCTTCTTGATACACTTATTTGACATATACTAACATCTGAATTGTGTTACACAGAAATCAGAAAATATAAATTCCAAACAATTATATTTTAGCAATCTGGTCCATAGCCAGAAACAAGATATAGCCAGAAAAAGTGATGGTTAAGCTGGTCATGGAAGAAAAACAGTTTAATTAAAATATTAGGCAAAGTTACAATAGTTAGTGCTTATTGTACTCAAAAGTGTTTTTACAAATATAATCACAATGAAGCAAGGTAGCAGCGGAGAAAACTCATTTTGCAGAATAGAAAAATGAGGTGTGGAAAGTTTATGGGTATTGTCCACAGGAGCTTATACCAAATCAAGAGTCTTGCTCCTTTGACTATCTTTAATGTAACACTACATCTTACCATGACCATCTTAAGCATCTGATATAATAAATATCAATACAAATTACAAAAAGAAAGCAGTTCTGTTTTTACTGACTAGCACATACTGAGCACTGCACTTTGCTTTAAATATTCCCTTTTTATCCTCAAAATGCTGTAACAAAGTTAATCTTTTTATCCCTATTTTATGGAATACAAAACTACAGCTTAGATGTTAACACTTGCTCAAGGTGCCACGGCTAAGGAAAACCGGAATGAGAAAGGCAAATTTCTATGCATATCCTATAAAAAGGCCCTAAATGATTTGGCCCCTGCAACTATCTATCCAAACTTATTTGAATAACTCCTTAGCACATACTCTTAAACAGAGCATCGCACTTACCTAAGCTGATGTTCCCTGAGATTTGATAATATTTCCATTCCATGAAGATAAGAATAAATAGTGTTTAAGTCCTGTAGACAAGAAAAGATTTTAGATTAATTTTCAAATATATTTTAAAAAATATAATGATTCCTACAGTTCTGATTTTAAGCAAGCAACCATTTATGACACAATTGTTAACTATAGAAGAGTCACAAAATCTGAATTACAGCAGATCTGAAAAGGCTGAGAAGAGTTCCCTCAATTCACACAGGTACCCCTCCTCAGCATGGCTGCAACCTCTATTCAAACAATGCCAGAAATCAAAAACTCATTATGTCATATAAAAGTCTATTTCATTTCTAAACAAATGTAATCTTTCTTCTTTAGTGACCTCCAAATATTTGAAAACAGTTATCCTATCATCTTTTAAGTCTTTTTTTTCTCCAGATAACATATTCTCAATATATGCAGGTTCCAGATCTTTAAGCATCCTAACCTCCTTTGGAGATGACTCTGTCAATACTCCTCTTAAAATATGACTTTCTAAAAAATCTCTTTTTAAACAGACTCAAGGTGATATTACTCCACCACTAAACAAAACAGACGCCCAATGGGACAATTTTATTGTTCATTCTCTGAAAGGACCAGGGAACACTTCTCTAGCCCTCATTCAGATAATTAGTTATTAATAAACCCAGGTTAATATAGTATAGTAGTATAGTATAACCTCAGCTAAGAGCAATGGCAAAGCAAAAGGAAAACATTCCTGACAGAAAAGAGTATTCTGCCACAGAATGTTGGTGCCCGGTGATTTATAAAAAAGCTTAAATTCTCTACATAAAATGTACCTCCTTAATCTATTACAAGGAGTAATGCCTTTATACCAAGGCAGACTGCTCCCAAACACTACCCTCCCTCTTTGACATATAACTAGCCAAGAGAATTATCAAATGATAGAAGAAAAAGAAAAAACATCTAAGGCAACTTTTTTTTTCCCCAGTATGCAACTAAGACAACAAGTAACCTCTAAGGAAAAAAGCAATAATCTCTGATTCCAAAGATTACAACTGTCAATTAACCACGATGGATTCAATGACCACACACATCTCTGCTAAATCTTTACCAAAATAAGAGTGAAAAAGATTTTTAAGTATATATATATATATAAATATATAAATATATATATTTATATATATAAAAAGAGATGAATCGATTAAAAGAGGAAACCATAGCAAATGAATCTATAAACCAAAAAAAGGTCTATAAAATTCTGTAAGACAGCAGATGGAGCAGTGATATGATAAACTGTACTTCCAAAGAATGCTACAATGATATGTCTTATCCCATATTCTCTTTTGCAATGAGACCTTGTCATTTCCTCATCAAAAAATGGAATCTAGGTGCCCTCCCCATGGATCTGGGTTGGTCCTGTGATTTGTTCTGACCCAAAGAATGTGGCAGAAGTGAGGCTGTGTAACTTCTAAGATTCAAATACTTTGAGAGCACCAATGCTGTAAGGAAGCCCAAAATAGCCTCACTGAGAGAGGCCACATGGAACAGCACCAAGGCACCAGGTTAGTGATTCCTTCTTAGACCAGACATCAGCTGAATGGAACTAAGAGAATGATCCAAGTCGAGGTTCTGTGGGGCAAAACAAACAACCTCCTAGCCAAAACTTTCTGAGTTGAGATCATAAACAGAGTCCTGGCAAGAGTCTGGCTCATAGTGAGTTCACTGAGCTACAGACCCACCTAATAGTCTCCCTCCACTTCCCAAGTTTACAACTAGAATTTATATATCTGGCAGTTAGAATAACCCCAACAAGAATCCTATGTGGTAAAAGCTGTCATAGTGAAAAAAGTCAAGTGGAAACCTCTGAAATTGCCCCATTCCCCAGAACAAGACAGTAAATAAAAGACAATATTGCTTTTCCAAAGAGACAAAAAAGCAAAAGACTAAGTGCCTCCAGTAAAGACTTAAAAGTATGCAGGGGTGATGGTCCTTTTCATGCATCATCTGCAAAAAGCAGATGGATCCTAAAAAATGACTACAGACTGCCACAGACAACCAACTTTTAGTCCTGGGCACAGCTGCAAGTCCCAGACACAATACTGTTGAAGGAATGATAATTAAGCTTCAGGTACTGATTTGGTGAATAGTATTCTCTTCCACTCCAGTTACTAAAGTAAAAAAAAGTACAAGAAACAGTTTGCAATTGTGTAGAAAGATATTAACTTACAGTTTTGCCTAAGGGTTATTTTAACTTTCTCAGTCTCTATCATATACAACCTGAAGACATCTAGACCATCCAATACATTACATACATATTTTGCTGACTGGACAAATGAAAAGAGAATGAGCAAGAGGTGGCTAGTACTTGGAGTCTTGGGTAACACACTCAAACTCCAGAAAGTGAGATTCTAACTCTACGAGGGCTCAAAGACCTGCCACTTTAATGTTTTTAGGGGCACAGTGGTCAGAAGCACTACAAGACATCCCCCACAAAGTAAAAGACAAACTGCTGAGACTTCAGCTTTCATTCAAGATGGAATAAGAGGGATTGGACTTACCTTTCACCTAAAAATCATAATAAGTAAATGAAACAAAATTTTTCAAGAGAGAAGACATTACAAAAAAAAAAAAAAAAAAAGACAGTGACACTTGAGAGAGGGGAAATGAATGAGGTGATTCATATAACTATCACACCTTGATATCTTGAGAAGTAGCTGGCCACCTGGGGAGTAGAAGGTAGCTCAAGTTTGCAGAGCAGGATAAAGCACATACTACACAGGAAGAAAGAATGTTCTAAAAACCTACAGAGGGTCTCACCTGAGTCTTAGGTTAAGTACTGATCATTCAACGTTCATGAAGAAATACCTGAGTTCAGGGAAAGAACCATCTGAAAGGATTAGAGTAGTGGTCCTCAATTGAGACTGATTTTGCCCCCTGGGTGGCATAGTGACGTCTGGAGACATTTGGAGTTGTCATAATTTTTGGAGGGGAAGGGGTGCTGCTACTAACATCAACTGACTATAAGCCAGAGATGCTGCTAAATATCTTATGATGCCCAAGACAACGCCCCAGAATAAAGGATTCTCTGAGCCAAAACATCAACAGTTCTGAAGTTTAAACTTCCTGGATTAAAGGGAACAATACCCAAAACTCACACAGGGACCAAGAGAGTTACTATTCCAAGAGTGGAAAAATCTCATAATTCAGAACACACTTAGTAGAGTGCTCAAAAGCCTTTGGATTCAGTATTGGGGCAAAATTAACTCTGTACTGAGTGCTACTCTGGTGCAATGTAGCATAGTTCAAAAAACAGCCCCAAAGGATCAAATGATTTCCAAATTACTTAACTGTGTCCAGAAGAATATTTACAGGAAATAAAAAATACCCAGCACATAAAAGAGTAAAATTCACAATCTCTGTACTCCATCAAAAATCACCAGGCATGCAATGTGGTACATATATACAAAGGCATATTACTCAGCTGTAAAAAGGAATGAAATTGGGACATTTGTAGAGACATGGATGGACCTAGAGACTGTCATACAGAGTGAAGTAAGTCAGAAAAACAAATATCGTGTATTAACACATATAGGCAGAATCTAGAAAAATGGTACAAATCAGCTGGTTTGCAAGGCAGAAATAGAGACACAGATGTAGAGAACAAACACATGAACACAAAGTGGGGAAAGCGGGGGGATGAAGTGGGAAAATGAGATTGCCATATATACATAACTAATAAGAAAAAAAATATCAAATTGTACACTTTAAATATATGCAGTTTATTGTATGTCAATTGTATCTCAATAAAAGTTCTTAGAGAAAAGAAAAAAAGAAAAAAAATCACCAGGCATGCAAAGAAACAGGAAAAATGACCCATAATAAGGAGAAAAATCAATCAAAACCAACTCAGTAATTATCAGATAACAGAATTAGCACAAAAAGACATTTAAAAACTTATTAAAACTATATTCCTTATGTTAAGGAAAATATACAAAAGTTTAACCATATAAGAAGAGGCATTAAAAAAAATTTTCAGTGATGAAAACAACACTATCTGAGATGTAAAATACACTGGATGGGATATATGGAACATTAAGACATAGTGGAAGAAAAGAGTTAAAAACTTTAAGACATAAAAATAAAAGCAAAAAATAAAAGACATGGGGGAAGGAGATCAAGATGATGCAGTAGAAGGATTCTGAGCTCACCTCCCCCAATGAACACATCAAAAATACATCTATTGTACATATGAAACAACTCTCACTGAAAACAAACTGGAGACTGGCAGAAACGCTCTCATACAACCGAGGCTATAAAGAAAGATCCACATGAACTCACGTAAGAAGGGAGGAGAAGCAATCAGGTCAAGACCTGTGCCCCTAGGAGGGGACACAACAAAGGAGGGGGGCTGCATGGGCTCAGAGACCCTGCCCAAACAGTGAGGGCTTTGAATCACAAATCAGGAAACCCAGCCCTGGGGTCCAACTTCAAAAAGGTAAGTCCTCTTGGCTGGCTTGAAGACCAGTGGAACTAGCAGGGAGCCTGTAAGAAATCTACACTTCACTAGTGAAGAGCATCCACATGTTTGCTTGCTCTCAAAACAAGGTGCAGAAAGCAACTGAAAATGCCAGGTACTCTACTGGCTTCCTGTATCTGCCCCAGTGTGCACCCTGGCCCAAGCTGAGGGCCACTTCAGCCCCTCTTGCTCCACGGCACAGCTCTGCACTAGGGCAAAGGTTGCCATTGCCAAGTAGAGTAGGTAGCTGTGGCAGAAAGAGACAGCTCAGACCCAGCACTGCATCTGCATGGGGTAAGGGCAACCATTACTGGCATTCGTGGGGACAGCAGATCAGAAGCAGTCTGGAACTCCAGTGTGCTGGGACTGCCCCAGCATGCACCTCAACCCATATCCACTGCCCACTCTGGCCCCGCATGGTCCAGCATTGCTGCCCTCTGGGGCGAGAATGCCGAGGCTGGGAGGGGTAGGGGCACACACTTAGAGAAAATGGAACCAGCTCAGACCTAACCCTCAGCACTTCTGCTCCAGCACCCTGGAAAACTTGGGACAGGATGTCCACTCCTGCCACTTCTATTTAACATGGTATTAGAAGTCCTGGCCACAGCAACTAGACAAGAAAAAAGACATAAAAGGCGTGTAAATTGGAAGAGAAGAAAAACTGTCACTGTCTGTAGATGGCATCATACTTTATATAGAAAACTCTAAAGTTTCCAGCAAAAAAACTATTAGAATAAACGAATTCAGTAAAGTTGCTGAATACAAGATTAATATACAGGAATCTGTAGCTTTTCTATACACTAATAATGAATTATCATAAAGAGAAAGCAAGAAAACAATCACATTTGAAACTGCATGAAAAATAAGAAAATATCTAGGAATAAACTTAACCAAGGAGGTGAAAGACCTATATGCTGAAATGATACAAAGAAATGGAAAGATATCCTGTGCTCATGGACTGGAAGAGTTAATACTGTTAAAATGTCCATACTACCCAAAGCAAACTACAGAGTTAATGCAATCTGTATCAAAATACCCATGACATCTTTCACAGAACTAGGACAAATAATTCTAAAATTTACATGGGACCACAAAAGAACCTGAATAGCCAAAAAGATCTTGAGAAAAAAGAACAAAGCTTGAGGTATCATGCTCCCTGACTTCAAACTATACTACAAAGCAACAGTAATCAAAATAGCATGGTACTGGCTCAAAAAAAAAAAAAAAGACACACAGATCAATTAAATGGAATAGAGAGCCCCAAAATAAACCCACACACCTATGATCAATTAAACTAAATCAAAGGAGGCAAGAATACACAATAGGGAAAAAAATCTCTTCAATAAGTCATGCTGGGAAAACTGGACAGCTACATGTAAAAGAATAAGATTAGAACATTTCTTCATACCATATATAAACTTAAAATGGATTAAAGACCTAACTGTAACACCTGAAACCATAAGCTCCTAGAAGAGAACACAGGCAGAACACTGATATAAATCATAGCAATAATTTTTTTTGTATTCTAAGGCAACAGGAACAAAAGCAAAAATAAACAAATGGGACCTAATTAGACATAAGAGCTTTTGCACAGCAAAGGAAACCATCAACAAAACAAAAAGACAATCTACTGCTGAGTGAGAGAAAATATTTACAAATGATATGACCAACAGGGGTTAATATCCAAAATATATAAACAGCTCAAATAATTCAGTATCACAGAAATAAACAACCCAATGAGAAAATGGGCAGAAGAAGAAGACATGAAAGACATTTTTCCACAGAAGATATACAGATGGCCAAGAGGCATATGAAAAGATGCTCAACATCACTAATTATCAGAGAAATGCAATTTAAAACCACAATTATATACCATCTCATTCTTGTCAGAATGGCTATCAGCAGAAAGATCACAAATAACAAATGTTGGCAAGGATGTGCGGAAAAGGGAGTTCTACTAAGGAAAGGGAATATAAATTGGTGTAGCCACTGTGGAAAACAGTATGGAGGTTCCTCGAAAAACTAAAAATAGAACTACCATAAGATCCAGCAATTCCACTTCTAGATATACATCTGAAGAAAATGAAAACACTAATTCAGAGAGATACATGCACCCAATGTTCACAGCAGCATTGTTCACAATAGCCAAGGTACGAAAGCAAGTGTCCATCAACAGATGAATGGATAAAGAAGATGTGGTATGTATGCCGTGCGCATGCGCGCGCGCGCGCGCGCGCGCGCGCGCACACACACACACACACACACACACACACATACACACAATGCTCAGCCACAAAAAGGAATGAAATCTTGCCATTTGTAACAACATGGATGGACCTGGAGGGTATTATGCCTAGTGAAATAAATCAGACAGACAAATGCTGCATGTTATCACTTACATGTAGAATCTAAATAATAAAATGAATGCATATAACAAAACAGAAACAGACTCATGGATATAAAGAACAAATTAGTTGTTACCAGTGGGGAGAGAGGCAAGATAGGGATAGGAGATTAAGAGGTACAAACTACTAAGTATAAAATAAGATACAAGGATGTAATACACAGCACAGGGAATATAGCCAGTATTTTATAACTTTTAATGATGTATAATCTACAAAAATACTGACTTGCTATGTTGTATGTATGAAACTAATACTGTATAATGTTGTAAATCAACTACACTTCAATTAAAAAATAAATATAAATAAGTAAAACACAGGGAGAAAAGACGGAAAAAATATGAACAGAACACCAGTGAGACAGGGAACAACGTCAAGCAGCCCAAAGAACATATAACTGGAGTCACTGTGATGAAGACAAAGAACAAAAAAACAAATTTGGAGAATGGTGGAAAGTCTTCCATAGTTGATAAAAGCTATAAATTTGCACACCATGAAGCTCAAAAAAACTCAAGCACAAGAAATATGAGATAAACAGCAAAGAGCATTATAATCAAATTGCTTAAAAAATGAAAAAGAGAAAATTATAAAAGCAGCTAGAGAAAGAAAATAAATTACAGTGAGAACAATCAATAGAACACAGAACACTTCTAGTCAGAAACAATGCAATCCAGACAACACTGTAGTAACATCTTTAGTCACAGAAGAAAAAAAAACCTATCAATCTAGAATACTATTCCCAGTCAAAATACCTTTCAAAAATGAAGGCAAAATATTTTTCATATATACAAAGGTTGAACCAATCAATCACCAGCACACCTGTTCTACAAAAAAAGAAAAAAAAATTGTTAAAAGTCATCATAAAGGAGGAAAACAATACCAGATGGAAATCTGGAGCTACACAAAGGAATGAAGAAACTGGAAATGGTAACTACATGGGTAAATATAAATCTTTTCCTCCAATTATTTAAAAGACAACTGACAAAGAAACAGCAACAACGACAACAGTGTATTATGAGGTTTATTTATAGTATATGTACAAGTAAAATGCATCACAATAGCACAAAGGCCAGGAGGTAAAAATGGAAGTAAAATATTGTAAGATTCTTATACTATATGAGAAATAGTATAATATCACTTGAAGGTTGATTGTGATAAGTTTAAGATGTATACTATAAGCCTTAATAAACCTCATAGTTTGTAGATTCTTTTGGATTTTCTACATACACATTTCCTTTGAACAAGAACAGTACTGTTTCCTCCCTAATCTATGTAGGTACATACTTCTTTTTTTCCCCTAGCTTTAATTAGAGCTAGGACTTCCAAAACAATGGGTGGTAGGTGTGGTCATATACTACAAACACAGCTACTGGGGCCCCACCCTTTGAGTTAAGAGTCACCATAACCTGGCAGACACCCACAAAATGTCTATCCCATGGAAATGTGCTTGTTATCTTCTGACATCAAGAAAAATTTATTTTAGTGGCAAACAAGTTCTGAAAACTGTAACACACAAAGCTTATGTCATGGCAAACAGAATTAGAAGTTCATAACTTGACTTGCCAGATGAGGGTAGGCTAGCATCCAGGAGTCCCAGCATTTCTTGAGATTCTCAACTGAATTACGTCATATAATTTCCTCTGTTTTCAAGTCAGAGAATATCTTTGGTACATCACTGATGACGCCATGAATAGCTGACAAAGAATTAGGAATTCACTTTTCAACTTTAAAGTCTAAGTGAGAATATAATTCACAAGTTTTGAAATACACATGTGGTTCTCCAGTTTTCTGCCTGAAGAGGCTGACAAAGTTTATGAACTTTAGATTCTAAAAGTCCTTCTTCAGGCAACCCTCAGAATGGGAGAAAATACTTGCCAACGAAGCAACAGACAAAGGATTAATCTCTAAAATATACAAGCAGCTCATGCAGCTTAATACCAAAAAAGCAAATAACCCAATCCACAAATGGGCAGAAGATCTAAATAGACATTTCTCCAAAGAAGACATACAGATGACCAACAAACACATGAAAAGATGCTCAACATCACTCATCATTAGAGACATGCAAGTCAAAGCCACAATGAGGTTATCACCCCACAAGGATCAGAATGGCCATTATCACAAAATCTAGAAACAACAAATGTTGGAGAGGGTGTGAAGAAAAGGGAACCCTCCTGCACTATTGGTGGGAATGTAAGTTGGTACAGCCACTACGGAAAACAGTTTGGAGGTTCCTTAAAAAACTACAAATAGAACTACCATATGATCCAGTAATCCCACTACTGGGCATATACCTAGAGAAAACCATAATCCAAAAAGAAACATGTACCGTAATGTTTATTGCAGCACTACTTACAATAGCCAGGACATGGAAGCAATCTAAATGCCCATCAACAGATGAATGGATACAGAAGATGTGGCATATATATACAATGGAATATTACTCAGATATAAAAAGGAATGAAATGGAGCTATATGTAATGAGGTGGATAGAACTTGAGTCTATCATACAGAGTGAAGTAAGCCAGAAAGAGAAAAACAAATATTGTATGCTAACTCATATATACGGAATCTTTTAAAAGAAAAAAAAAAAAAGGTGCTGATGAACCCAGTGACAGGGCAAGAATAAGGATGCAGATGCAGAGAATGGACTGGAGGATATCGGGTTGGGGGACGCAGGGGGGGAAGGGGAAGCTGGGACGAAGTGAGAGAGTAGCATAGACATATATATACTACCAACTGTAAAATAGATAGCCAGTGGGAAGTTGCTGTATAAGAAAGGGAGATCAACTTGATGATGGGTGATACCTTAGAGGGCCAGGACAGGGAGGGTGGGAGGGAGGGGATATGGGGATATGCGTATAAATACAGCTGATTGACTTTGGTGTACCTCATAAGCTGGTACAAGACTGTAAAGCAATTATATTCCAATAAAGAGCTTAAAAAAAAGAAAAATAAATAAAAGTAACAACTTTATTGCCAAAAATAAATAAAGTCCTTCTTCAAATTATCTAAAAGTTTTCCCTTTGTCTCCAATCTTTGACAATTTGGCCATTTTACACACAGTTCTCCAACAGCACCTATAAATAGTGACCACATGTGCTTGAATATAAATGTTAGGATTACTCCTATCAAGAGTTGGCAAACTTTTTCTATAAAAGGCCAGACTGTAAATATTCTAGGTTTTCTGGGCCATATGGTTTTTGTCACAACTACTAATCCACTCTGCCTTTGTAGCATGAAACAACCAAAAAAAAGAAAAAAAAGGTAAATGAATGAGTGTGGATACATTCCAATAAAACTTTATTTACTAAATAGCTGGTACGCTAATTTGGTTCCCAAGCAATACCCGTCAACTCCTAATGCATTATGGTCAAAAATATCTACCAACGAAGTCAAGCCATGAATTAACCGTTCTTTGGTGATACCTCAACTTAATGAGTTTTGGTGGAAACTGAATACATCAGATGCTCACTTTTCCAACCTTCCATAAAACTATGGCACAGGCAAATGATCCAAGCACTACCAATCAGATATACTCAACACAAACTGTTAATCTAGTGATACCAAGAAGCAAGAACTACACAGAATCCACTTTGGCAGCTAGAGGTTGAAGGGTCTGTCAACACATGCAGTGTACAGTACAGATGGTCAGCAGTGCAAGTTGTGGTATCCACTGTGTTCAGTGCTAGCAGCTGTAGTATCTTTACCAAACATGTGATAAGGCGTATTGATCATAGTTGTTTTGCCCCAAGTCTATTTCTCTAGCACTCCCAACAATTCTGTAGCTACCCACTCACTGTCTTTTTAATAAACTCCTTTTCTTTAAATTGACGAGAATTGGGTTCTGTTGCATCTAAGTAACAACCTTGAAAGGCCCTTATAGTAGCACCATCAGCATCACTTGGGAAGTTGGCAAAAATGCAAATTCAGAGATTCCATCCCAGATCTAGTGAATCAGCATCTCTGTAAGTAGGACCTAGCTGTCTGTGGTTTAATGAGCCCTACAGGTGGTTCTGATGCACAGAAAGTTTAGAACAAGTGGCTTATTGGTAGGATCTATGCCACTCTGGGTTATCTGGCTGATAATCTATTAATGAGGAGGGACACAAGCACTGAGATGTCTAGTAAATTCTGGTTCTTCCAGTGTACCTGGTTTTAGGGTCACAAGATGCTTAAGCATTTATGAAAGGAAAGAAAATAATCTCCCAGAACAAAAGATGGTTGTAGTAACAAACTGATTAATTCTCTCACATTATGTGACTGGTTATGGTTTTTGGTTTACATGGGACAGCAGGTATTGATAGTTGTTGACTATGTAATGCTGGTCTTAGAAAGGAGTTTCTTGTGGTTTCTATACCAATTACCTCTGAGACAGGCTTTAAGGTACTGCACAATCTAGTAGGCTCTTGGTGTGCCCAAGATAATAAAAGCTATTATAGAAAGCCAAAACAAACAGACAACCCTGACAGAGGCAAAGTCTTACAGATATTTCTTAGTAATAAAAAATTTAAATGCTACATTCAAGGCGATGTTAATTATTTATAGTGTGCACTTGAAAGCTGCTCTACTGAACCTGAAAGAGGGAAATCATGAGGAAGATGGAAAAATAGGAATTTATGACATTCCAGATCAGTAACACCTAAATCAGCCACTGGTTCCGTAACTACAAAATACTGCAGAAATTATCCACGGGTATTAGAAGACTCAGGATTAGGGAATAAAAATAAGTTCAACTTGGGCAAAAAGAAGGTGAGGAAATGGTGATGATTCAGCACTTCCTAAAACATATCAGCTATACCCTCTCAGCCAGTCAGTTATGTGAGTGAAGGTGGGGAAGCTGAGGTGGGTGACACCACTGCCATTCTCCAAACTGCTCTTCAAACGATCCATACCTAATGTATTCACTGTAGGTATACTCTATGGCTTTTCAATTTCACTGTTAAATGAAATATTCGATTCATATTTGCACTTCTGTACATATGAGGCATTAATGATTCTGTTAAATATACACTTCTAATTAAGCACTTCGGGATTTCTATCCCCTTCCTCAATGCTACACCAAGCAGTATGCTTTCCTCAGCAACTCCATCTCTCAATCCTGCTGACTGCTGTTCTATACATGCTTATAAAACCAGTCAAAACCTGGAAAACTCAAAGCAGAATGCTTAGAGCAATTCTGAATTTTCCTATTTCTCAAAGTCTAAAACTAGTGAGTTTCTTATCTATGATATGCTTAAGTCATCACATACAACTTTCAATGCAACATCAATTATCTAAAACACACATTAGCCAAGATATTTTACTTGTTATCCCAGCAATTTTAACAATAAAAAAACTCTCAGGATGGATCTCTATGATCGGTATAGATTCAATCCCAAGATATACATATTCTGCAGCTGTAGTTCTATAATCAAAATTTATGCTGAAGAATCTTCTTCAAATTACTGTCAGGCTGCCTTCAGCTTAACATTGTGGTTAAAACTTGGACTGTGGAGACAGCTGTGGTTTCAAATTCTGCCTCTATCAGTTAATAACCATGTAACATTGGATAATTTGCTTAACATTTATTTTTTGTACAACAGGAATGATAAACTGCTTCCTTTTAAACATAAAATAATATCTATTAAATATGTAGCATGGACACTATCACACAGTAAAAGTTAACAAATGTTAGTCTTATGTTTTATTATAAAATTACAGTACAAAGGTTAAATTATATTCAGCAGACTACTAAAGCTATTTTAAAGATTTTCAACATCTCCAAGTTAACAAGCCCATACATCAAACACTGAATTCCATTCCATTGGTTTTATCATCTGTGAAGCTGTAAATATATTCTGCAAAACAGCAATAAAGGACTATATAATAACACTTACCACACCCAGAGTCCAGGCCTTGAATTCTAAATACCATTTCCTACTAAAAGAAACCCAGGTTCCTTAGATATTGGGTGGGCCAAAAACTTCCTTCAGTTTTTAAGTTAAAATAAGAGACACATTTTTCATTTTCACCAAGAATTTTATTGAACAATGTATTCACCCTTTTGTTCCACTACCTTCTGCCATTTTTCAGGCAACATCGTAACTCCATCTGCCCAAAACTTTTTATCTTTTTGAGCAAAGAATTGTTTCAGGTACCTTTTACAGTCTTCCAGGGAGTTGAAATTCTTTCCATTAAGAGAATTTTGTTAGAAACCAAACTAAATGGAAATTTCAAAGTGCCATGTCTGGTGAATACAGCGGGTGAATCAGAACTTCTCAGCCAAGCTGTAACAGTTTTTGCCTGGTCAACAAAGAAACCTGCGGTCTTGCAGTATCCTGACGGAAGACTATACATTTTCTGTTGACTAATTCCAGACACTTTTCATCCAGTGCTGCTTTCAGTTAGTCTAACTGGGAGCAGTACTTGTTGGAATTAATCATTTGGTTTTCCAGAAGGAGCTAATAGAGGACTCCCTTCCAATCCCACCACATACACATCACCTGCTTTGGATGAAGACCAGAGTTTGGTGTGGTTGGTGGTGGTTCATTTCGCTTGCCCCATGATCTTCCATTCCACATTATTGTATAGTATCCACTTTTCATTGCCTATCACAATTTGTTTTAAAAACAGAACATTTTCATTACGTTTAAGTAGAGAATTGTAGGTGGAAATATGGTCAAGAAGGGTTTTTTTGTTTGTGTGGAACATGAAAGCGATTCACATAACCAAGCTGGTGCAAATGATTTTCAACGCTTGATTTGAACATTTTGAGTATGTTGTCTATCTCCCTCGTGGTATAACATTGTTCTCAATTAATGTCTCAATTTGATCGCTATCAACTTCAACTGGTCTACCCAACTGTGGAGCATCGTGCAGCAAGAAATCTCCAGCATGAAACTTCACAAACCCCTTTTGACACATTTGATCAGTCACAGCACCTTCTCCATACAATGCACAAATCTTCTTTTGCCTTTCTACCTTTCTTGAAATCATAAAACATAATATGCCGGAAATGTTGCTTTTTTTCTTCCATCTTCAATACTGAAATGGCTACACAAAAATTCACCAATTTTGATTTTTTTTAATGCATGCTGATATGACAGCTGTCAAAATACTATCTAACAAAATTGTTAAAGACAATTAAGCGCTACTAGAGCCATTTTATGGAAAATACCGAACAAACTCAGTAAATGGCTGGTTTCAGTAGTAGAGCAAGGAAAGTAAAAGCCTGGAACACCTTTTTGGGCCAGAAAGTAAGGTATATTACTTAAAGACTATTGGGTCATGCCAAAAGGACATGGGAGCTGACTTAGAAAGGGCTCCCACTGGCTAAATCTGGGGCAACCTAATAATCAAGAAGAATGACAATATTAGAAATACAAAAATAATCCTTGATTTCATGGTGATTCTTTTTTAAGGAGACGGAGGAGAGGGGCAAGTGGAGAAAGTTCTTCTATACAGAATACCAGCTAATAAATGTAGACGGAATAAACAACTTAAACCTTCTACTGCACACTGAACACTTTCACCTGGGTGACCTCTCAGCATCTCAAGTGCAATATATCCAAAGCTAAACTAATTATCTATACCCCTAGCTGTGTCTTGCTCCTAGGTTCCCTGATTTAGGTGACAGTATTAACTTTCAATGGCTCTGGTAAGAAATCTGTCAATCCTACTTTCTAAACATCTCTGTTCACCATGTCAACTGGAGCAATTTAGAGATTTCTTATTTCTTACTGGATAACAAAAAAACAGCCTTCTTGCTTTTAGTCTGGCTCCCTGTAATCCATTCTTCAGAGTACTGCCTTAGTGATCTTTCTAAAAAGAAAATACAAACTCCTTAACAAGGAGAACACAGTCCTTCATGTTCTGGTTCCTAACCACGCCTTCAGCCTCATCTATTTTACTACTCATTCTTGTCCCAGTGTTCCAGCTACCCAGGCAACTTGTATGTTCATACCAAGCTCATTTTGTGGCATTCGAAAATGCTGTTCCCTTTTCAGGAAATATGTATTGTTCCTTCTTCGCCTTTCATATATTCTAATCTATACTCGAGTCAGGGTTCCCTTCACTAAAACAATTTAAATCACACCTGTCTACCCTTTACTCCTCTCTCCCAATCGCCCTCCTACAAACTCCTGAGCACCTGTTATGAGCAACTATCATAGTACTTAACCAGGCTGTAGTTCAATTGTCTGTGTACTTGCTTATCTCCTCCCTTAAGAACTTTAATCTTTTATCCCTGGCACTTAAAAACAGGGCTTTAAAAATATTTACCACAAAAACATTCATTAGGCAGTCTTCCACCAAAAAAAAATATGCATTCAACTCTGCCTCAATCCAAACTTCAGCTGGCACTTGTGACCCTTATAAATTCTTTTCTAAAAAGTGTACTGCAATGAAACCTTCTCATATTAGTTGAATGCTTTTAAGAAACCAAAATAGAATGGGCTACCATCCTCTGGAAACAAGATATAAAATAGAATGGTATAAAAAGAAAAAAAAAAAATCACAAATCAAGCACACCTGTTTTCATTCTACATAAAACTTAAGAATTATAAAATTCCATTAAAGTGACAGAGGCACCTTAAAGTATTACACTTCATATAGTATAGGCAAGATTAAATAAGAAGCATTGTTTTAGGAAAATATTAGGCCGCTATATAGATGTCAATAAAAAAAAAGTTCAAAGCTTAAAACGTAACCTAAAGTTCACTGATAGAGAGAAAGCAGTAGGGCACTACTGGACTGACGAAGTGACTGATGAATCATGTGACCTTGAGCAAGACATTTTACCTCTCTTGAGTTCAGTTCCTTTATCTGTATGCAACCCATTTCACTAGCTTTTGAACCATCAGCTAAAGTATTTTTGGAAGAGCTACATATACATACATCCACAAATACATGCTAGGTTGTGCTGCTACTTCTGCTATGTACTAAGTGTCCTGTCTAACCAGTCCCACTGTCTCTGCCACAAGTCAAAGCCAGAAGCCCTACAGCTGCCTACTTTTGGGCAAAGTAGTAGAGAATGTCTGGTAGTGGGGAACATCAAACGGGGGCTGCTTATGCCTCCATAACCTCAAGTTCTTAATAAAGTGGCTCATTCAGTTTTTATTTACAGACAGACCTCAGTTTACACAGGCTAGTTCAAGGTAAAGCCAAATAATAATTACAGTGTTACAGAGCTCACAATCCTACACCCCTTTCAAAGAACATGACTTTGTCATACAGGCAAGTTCACCATGCCTGGCTGCTCCTCCTCTTTGCAGAACTCTCTCTCTCAGGGAAGCTCCTCATCTCTCAAAAACAAGATCTTATGGTATCTAAACTCCTAAATGGCCCCAGTTTTTTCCTCAAATTGGGAATCTCCCACACATGTAAAATGAGGTGTCTTGGAAGAGAACTGTCTGGCCCCATCCAGCTCTAGTGTTCCCTTTCTATATGGTTTAGTTTACAAATGAAGGTCAGAGGGCCCCAGAAGCATAAATAAGTTCTCTTACTTTCCAAGGAACCCTCTGAATGTGCATCTGCTGTAGAAAAGCACAACAGAATCTTTGTTCTGCCACCCTCAAGGATGCACACAGTGACTCACTCAAAAACTACTCCAAGTACAATGGTGCTCTTTCGCCAATTGAGGACAAAACCTCAAGTGTACATTTAAAGACCATTATTCTAAACACTGAAATAGGTTAACAAATAATTACAAGAATACTAAATTTCACATTCTTTCAAGTCCAAGCTCCCTCTTTAACTTTTGGTAACAAAAATAAGCTAGTTTTTTTTGTCTGTTGTTTTTACAAAACCCTTCTTTGGATTGTAAATAGGCAATTACATTAACATCTAGCTGAGTATGAGATATTTGCCCAGCAAAAGTTTTAAGCTATATGGTTAAAAACACATGAAAAGTTAAAACTGGCACTGCAGTTAAAACTGCAAATGTGTTTTAAAGCCATATAAAAAAGAAGTTCCTGTTTCAAGGTATGACTTAAGTTCCTCTATCTGAATTGTTTCTGAAGCACTGCCAGGTAAAAGACATAGTTTCTTTAAGATAACTGTACATTATTCATACTTTAATAAGAGGATATTAATAGCAAATTTTGCCATTGTGCTAAACTTCATCAGTCTTTTTTTCCCAGCACTTCAAATATCAGACCAATAGAAATCACTACTAGAAAAATAGGGGAACAGTATTTTTCAGATTCCTTTTCTTTCTAAAGTCGTTTACACTACAAATGTTTGGCTACCTACTATATAACAAGTATTGCATGAGGGAACTGGGAGATAAGGATATAGTCACTGTCTTCAAGAAGCTTACAGTCCAGCCAGAGACAAACATGCTAGTAATCCTAACACAGTACAGTAATTGCTATGGTGGAGGAAAGGACACAGAGGAGTGGGAGATGAAATTTCAGTGAGCAGTCTGGATTTGTCAGGAGATGTTCTAACAAAGGAAATAGGGAACTAGTATATATGGCTACATTTACTGAGTGCTCATTATGACTGGCACTTTGCTAAATATTTTACATATATTATCTCATTTAGTCCACGTAACAATCCCCCAAAGATAGTCAATCTTAACGTTGTAACTTTCCTAGGGTCACTCATATTTTCAGTACTAGAGCCCAGATCTGAAGTAGGCTTGTCCAAATGCAAAATTCCAGGGCCGTAAACACTTTCCCATCCTATATAAAGCAAACAGAAAGGAGAATACGGCACAATGAACAATGCCCCTAACCTCTGTTCATATATCAGAATCATTTAAGGAGACTTCTACAAATACCAATGCTTGACACCCCATTCCAGAAAGTTCTAATTCAAGAAATGAAGGGTGGGCCTGAGCATTAAAAAAAAATTCCCTAGGTTGAGAAGCATATGTAGCCCAGGTCAAAAAGTACTGTTAGGATATTTACATTTCTCTAACAATTACTGATGTTGAGCATCTTTTCATGTGTTTGTTGGCCACCTGTACATTTTCTTTGAAGAAATGTTTATTTAGTTCTCCTGCCCATTTTTTGACTGGGCTGCTTGGTTTTTTTGATATAGAACTTGCATGAGCTGTTTCTATATTTCAGGGATTAATCCCTTGTCAGTCTCTTCATTTGCAAATATTTTCTCCCATTCTGAGGGCTGTCTTTTCATTTTGTTTATGGTTTCCTTTGCTGTGAAAAAGCTTTTAAGTTTAATTAGGTCTCATTTGTTTACTTTTGTTTTTATTTTCATTACTCTAGGAGATGGATCAAAGAAGATTTGCTGCGATTTATGTCAAAGAGTGTTCTTTCTACATCTTCCTCTAAGAGTTTTATACTGTCCAGATTTACACTTAGGTCTTTAATCCACTTTGAGTTTATTTTTGTGTATGGTATTAGGGAGTGTTCTAATTTCATTCTTTTACATGTAGCTATTCAGTTTTTCCAGCACCACTATTCAAGAGACTGTCTTTTCTCCATCATATATTCTAGCCTCCTTTGTCATAGATGAGGTGACCATAGGTGCATGGGTTTATCTCTGGGCTCTCTATCCTGTTCCATTGATCTAAACTGCAATGAAGTATCACCTCACACCAATCAGAATGGCAATCATCAAAAAATCTACAAAAAATAAATGCTGGAGAGGGTGTGGAGGAAAGGGAACCCTCCTACACTGTTGGTGGGAATGTAAATTGGTACAGCCACTATGGAGAACGGTATGGAGGTTCCTTAAAAAACTAAAAATAGAACTACCATATGACCCAGCAATTCCACTACTGGGCATATACCCGGAGAAAACCATAATTCAAAAAGATACATGCACCCCAATGTTCACTGCAGCACTATTTACAATAACCAGAACATGGAAGCAACCTAAATGTCCATCAACAGAGGAATGGATAAAGAAGATGTGGTACATACATACAATGGAATATTACTCAGCCATAAAAAGAACAAAATATGCCATTTGCAGAGACGTGGATAGACCTAGAGACAGTCACACAGAGTGAAGTCAGAAAGAGAAGAATATCATGTAATATCGCTTATATCTAGAAAAATGATACAGATGAACTTATTTGCAAAGCAGAAACAGAGACACAGATGTAGAGAACAAACATGGATATCAAGGGGGGAAGGGAGGGATAGGATGAACTGGGAGATTGGGGTTTACATATATACATTACTATGTATGAAATAGATTACTAATGAGAACCTACTATACAGCACATGGAACTCTACTCAATGCTCTGTGGTGACCTAAATGGGAAGGAAATCTGAAAAAGAGGGGATACATGTATACGTATAACTGATTCACTCTGCTGTATAGCAGAAACTAACGCAACACTGAAAAGCAACTATACTCCAATAAAATTTTTTTTTAAAAAAGTGCTGTGTTAGGATATTTATAAGTAGTTAAAAATGCATGTGTTTGGGGGAAGGGGATGATAAGGCTAGAGTGCTAGGCAGAAGATAATGGAGGACTCTACATCTTTCCCGTTCCCATCAGAGCCAAACTCACAAACAGTACACTTGCTGCCTTCACTTTCTTGGGTCTTATTCTCTCTTTAATCCACTGCAGTCAGGCTCAAATTCAGTCCAATGAAATCATTCTGATGGAAGCAACCCGAAGAATTTAGGAGTCTTCATCTTTATTGAACTCTCTATAGTACCTGACATTAATGATTAGGGATTTCTTTCTGACATGTCCTTCTGTAACACCACTCTTCTGTTCTCCTCCTACCTCTACAAACAATTTTTCATTTTCTTTGGCAGTTTTCTTTTCTTTCCACCATCCCTTTAATATTAGAGCACTCAAAAGATCTGCCCTTCTAGTCTCACTCGGTTTGTTCACTCTGAGTATTCCTACAAACCCCATGACCTCACCTATGACCCATATGCTGCAGACTCTCACACCAACTCAGACCCATAACCTGGTTTGATCTGAAGCTCCAAATGCTTAATGAACATCTCTATCTGCATCCCCTGCAGGGAGTCTCAAACCCTTTCCAAAACTGAATTCTCTTTCTAGTGTAATTCTCCTCTTTAAAATAATGTACTTTTATACACAGTTACCCAAATGAGAAATTCAAAAATTATCTAAGCTTCTGCTTTGCTCTGTAACAGACCTAACCCAAGTCTATCTCAACAAGCAAAAGACAGAAAAGTTTTGCCACATGTGCCCCAGAGCTATTGCAGACACTTGAGAGGAACATAAGGACAGAGTATATCTTGGCCTCAAGTGCAGCATCTGGGGTTTGAGGCAGTTTCTGCAAGAGTAGGACTGGAGAGAACGTGGGGACCAATCCAAAAAGGTAGGTGAGTCAAGGTATAAAGGATAAGCAGATGAAGATCAAGGAAAGCCAAGAGAGGAGGTTCAAAGTCCAGCCCAGAGATAAAATGCAAAGAACCAAGATAGTTTCATCGTCCTCTTGGTTGCTGAATACACACTATACGACTCCACTCAAATGAAATTCAAAAACAGGCAGAATCAATTTACGGTGAAAGATGTCAGAACACTTTCCTTTGGGAAAGGGACAAAGGGGGAGTTTTTGGAGTGCTGGTAATATTCTGTATCATGATGGTAGTTAAATATACTTGTGAAAATAAAGCTGACATACTTAAAAGCATGTGGACTTTACTGTATGTGTATTACAGTCAATTTCAAAGTTAACAAAAAAGTCTGGTGGAATGTACAAACTCCCACTTTAACCAGTGACCATACTGGGCCAATTCTACTTCCTCACTATTCCACTATCACATATTCGACTATCTTATCTCACTCCTGAACTACTGCATTTGTTTCCTGTAACCAGATTCATATCTCCTGATTTCCCAATTATCCCGATATAATCATTAATAGTCTTGCCTTTCACACAGAAAAATATCCCAATTTGGGCAAAATGTTATTTGTTCATCCTACTGTAAACCACCCTGTCTCTAGTGTAGCAGGCCTCTGCCCCCTCCCCACCCATCCCGTCCACTATCCCCCACATCTTCAACAATGCCCGCAAAGTATCTTTGTAAATCTGCTCTTATTTCTGAGCTTCAAACCCTCCAATGGTTCTCCTTTATTTACAACATCCAGTCCAAATCCCTGAAATGATCCAATCCTATTTTAGCCAGCTTCAACATTTAACATCCAACAACCACGTACCACCCCCTTACACACAAAAACACCCCATACACTAGTCCAGTGTTTTGCAACCTTCTTTCATTATCATAACCCTCCAAAGCATATTCTTCATAACTGCCACCCATCTCCAATTAAATATTAAGGAATAAGACTTTGTCAGGTACGGGTGAATTTTGTGTAGCTATTACTACACAAACCATAGCAATACCTAAGATTTTTTTTTCACTCCTCCCAAAAGACCCAATTTTTGTCCCTTTGGGGATGACATCATTCCCATTAGGAATGCATGCTCTAGACTTACAGACTGGCTTCTTGTTCTACAAATGTACCTGGCTTGTCACCATTAGCGCCTTTGTTCCTGCCACTCTCTGCCTGGAATGACCTACCTTCTGGATATCATCCAGACTGCTATTCACGATATTTAAGATTTAATTTAAGGCTCCTCCAAGAAGCCTTTCCTTTCCCCACTTGCAGCTGTAAACTTACCTTTGTCACTAGTAACCTTAACATTCTACTAACATCTTCATGTCTGTCTCCTAAGTCACTGAAGAATAGGGACCATGTCAAATTTCTCTCTACAACCTTAGCTTTTAGTATTGTGTCTAATATATCACCTGTTAACTGAATGAATAAACTAAGGTTATCATCTGCATGAGGTAACCATACATCTCAGTTTGCTGGAGACAGTCCTTTAATCTGTTTTCCTGGTATAAATATTAATCCACCTCTTTTAATTATCAAAAATGATCTGAATGATAACATATTGCTACCCTATCTAGGCAGCAGGAAATACTTAAATTCTGAGCAAGAATAGAAGATGATCAGATCCGAGTATTGAAAGATCATTCTAGCAGTAACATGACAATAAATTTAAAAAACTCAGGCAAAAATTCAGGGGTGAAATACTAAAAGTGTGAACTAGGGTAGTAGAGCTGGATAGGAAGAGGTAGAGAGACATTCAAGATGTAAAATCAAAAAAGGCTTAGTGACCAGTTAGATACAGAAAGGAAGACAGCAGGGGGAATCAAGAGTAAAAACATGAATTTCTGGGTTGAGCAACTGCAGCAGTCACTAGCAGAATATTAAAGAGGAGGAATGATGATAGTTTTAATTTGAGACTAGTGATTGAAGAACCTGGAGGACAATTTAGTGGTTAGATACATGAATCTGAAGCACATGCGAGGGGGTAAAATATAGACCTAGGCCTATAAAATATAGGCCTATAAAAATTAACTTAAGTCACATTGCTGAATGAGACCACCCAGGATGTACAAAATCAGCAGTTCTAATAAATAGAAAGTATTGGGTTGGCCAAAAAGTTCATTTGGTTAGTGAATACATTGTTCAATAAAGTTCTTGGTGAAAATGAGAAATGTGTCTTTTATTTTTACTTAAAAGATAACATTGGGTTGGTTTTTGGCTAACCCAATATTATCTTTGTAACATGAGGACTTTACAAAATTAATTCTAAATTTGTTCTATTTAACATATTTATTGATCATTTAACATGTGCAAAGTATGGTATTAGGCACTTAGAAACGGAAATATAAGAGAAATAAGGTGCTCACTCTGAAGTAAAAAAGACTGTAGAGAAGGAATGGCATTGAGTATGGAATGAGTTGAGAAAAAGCCAAATTCAAGGTCTCAATTTTGACTGTGGAATCTTTAATTCTGGTATAACAACTCAAAATGAGTACCTTAATAGCTTTTGTTGCTTTAGAGCACTGAGCTTCCCACGGAGTATTTACGCCTAAAATTTTCCATTACAGAAAAAAATAAAAAGACAACTTTGTAAAGTGCGAAAGGAAATCAGAGAACTAGCTCAAAAAAGACAATGTGCAATGGAAGCTGAATCTACACAGTAGGAGAAATGGCCAGAAAAGTAAAAACTGAGTTAGATAGAACACACAGTCCTAAATGGCATACTTTACAAAACTTTCCATTCTGTCTGGCTCACTAGGATTATGCTTGAGTTGATAGTTTCATGTAAGGACAACAAACGGTTCAAAATAAAGGAACCATTAATTTTGTCCCAGAAACAAACAGAAGAGTTCTTTATTCATTAATTATATGATGCAACCATCTGATTACAAGATTATAAGACACTGATTCTTACCTATTTGTATATTTTTTCATAAAACTTTGCATCCAGTAGGTGTTCAAGGAAAAACAGCTTCAATGAATGGATTTTACCTCCTTCTATTATACATGTTATTGGTTCAGCTTCCAGGACAGCACCACTCTTTCCTGGTTTTTCTTCTGCACTGTTTACTCCCATGCATTCTCCTTCGCTGGTTTCTGCTCTTCTCCTCTGACCTTGTAGTGATCAAGTGCTCCAGGTCTTTGGTCCTCTTCTATTCCCATGTACCCTCACTACTTTGGTAATTTCATCTAGTCTCATGACTTTAAACATTATCTTTAAGCTAATAACTATAAAATTTCTATTTCAAGCCTAGCCTTATCTTTAGAAATAATTATAAATTGTATATGCAACTCCTTACTCAACATTCCTAACAGCCATTTCAAATGTGACATGTTCAAAACTGAATTTCTGATCCACTCCCCTCCCAAAAACTATTCCTGCAGCTTACCCAGTCTCTTTGATGGCAGCTCAAATTCTCTTTGGTGGTAACTCCAACACTCCAGTTATTCAAGCCAAAAACCTTGAAATCACGCTCGATTCTTTTTTCCTCAAAGCACAAATCTAATCCATTAGCAAATCCTGTTGGCTAAATCTTCAAAATATTTCCATAATTGACTACCACTCACCACCAGCATTACTATCATTTTAGTCTGAGTTATGATCATCTCTTCCCTGCTTTAATGTGACAACCTCTAAATGATGTTCCCATTGCTTTCTACTCTTTCTCCCACACAGTCTATTCTCAACCCAGCAAGCAGCCAGGGGATGCTTTAAAAAGTAGGATAACATCACTCCTCTGCTTCAAAACACTTTGGTGGAAAACAAAACCCTCTTTCACTCAAAATAAAAGTCAAAGAATTTATAATTTAGAGAGTCCTGCATGATAAGCTCCCTCCTACATACCACTATCATCTCTCTGATTTCACCTCTTACCACCCCTCTCCCAGTCACTCAGAGCTCCTCGCTATTCCTTGAACGCACCAGACACGCTCTCATCTTAGGATCTTTGCAATGACTATTCTACTTGGAAAGCTATTTCCCCACATATTTTCCCATGGCTAACTCTATCACATGAATCAAGACTTTAATCAAAATTCATTTCAACCAGGACACTGACTAGCTTAAACTGCACCCAGTCCTTGTCCCTTGCTTTATCCTGCTCTTTTTTAAATTAGCAATTATCACCTAATATATTATGTAACATACTTATTTACTATATTTATCTGCTTATTCCCTTCCCCCTTCTGTTAGAATGTAAACACCAACAGGGCATGTCTGTTTTGTTCACTGACACATCCTAGTGCACAAGATAGTGCCTTGAACTGGTAAGCGTTCAATAAATAATTGCTGAGTAAATATATTTATAACACACCCTTTAAGAGTCCACTAAAAAGAAGGCAGAAATGACCCTGTGAGAATTTCATCAAATTATTTATCACAAATAAATCATCACTAAGATTCAATTTATCACTTCTTTATTGATACTTCTGTACCCTGAACAAATTCTATACTCACTCAAAAGCACTGCCAGCGATGGGACTTCCCTGGCCGTCCAGGAGTTAGGACTCCACGATTTCACTGAGGGGCTGGGTTCAATCCCTGGTTGGGGAAACTAAGATTCCTCCAGCCCATGGCATGGCCAAAAATAAATACAAAAATAATTTTAAAAAAACAGTTTAAGCACTGCCGGGACTTCCTAGGTAGCACAGTGGTTAAGAATTCGCCTCCCAATGCAGGGGACACAGGTTCGATCCCTGCTCCAGGGAGATCCCACATGCATCAGAGCAACTAAACCTGTGTGCCACAACTATTGAACCCATGTGCCACAACTACTGAAGCCCGCAAGCCTAGAGCCTGTGCTCCGCAACAAAAGAAGCCACCAAAATGAGGAACCCGTGCACCATAATGAAGAGTAGCCCCACTCTTTGCAACTAGAGAAAGCCTGTGTGCAGCAACAAAGATCCAATGCAGCAAATAAATAAAGCACTGCCAATGAATCAAGCAGTTAACACATTATGCTGCTAGATGTCAGAGCTCCAGTCTGTGTATTGTGGGCAGTTGTTTAGCATTTCCTTAAACAATGCTGTTCCAGTAAAACAAGATAAAGTACTTAACACAGCACACAATGGCCAACATAACTTTGTGAACAGTTTAGAAAATTGCCTAAAGCTCAAAAGTAAGCAATTTCAAACTAAGTAATTCTGTTATTAAAGAGAATTAGGATTTTTCCCATTAAAATGTGATTTTATCATAAGTAACATTTAAAAGTAAAACCTACATTATACACTGTAAGCCTTGTATGATACTTTCTAATAATATAAAAACTATGGCAGATTCACCTGTTCAAAGTGAATTAACTCACAATGACCTCAAGAATTATCACTGGGAAATTAAGACACATGGGATTACAAATGCAGATCTCAAAAAGAGGGCTGTGGAAAGTGGTAGAATCTGCTTTGTTTTTATGCAAAGATCAGGATTTCCAATAACAATATCTGACCCATCAGCTACAATTACAGCTTGACTAATGTCATTTCACAAAAGGTCAGCCCAAATTACTGAAACCTACTATGCAAAACATAAATCTGAAAAACACCAAAGTGACTTAGGAAGAACTAACCAAAGCACTTCATTTTATTTACTGCAATTACACACAAGACAATCCAACAATCCATTCACAATGTTGGTGGTTTTTGCTTTTTGGTTTAGGAAACATACCACTTATTATGGAAACTTCTCCAAATCAAAGAAAACTAACCCCCCCCCCCCCCCCCCCCCAATCTAAGCCTCTATAGCGACTGGCAAGGTTAACAGGTCTTAGTTATTTGCCCGAAAACCAGCCTTCAGGTCAAGTGAAACTCATTTAAGCTGATGCCATTACTACTAACTCAATACAGCAGATTTTGGATTCAAGCACAAAACACTGTAAAATTTCCCAGTGACACAGTCTGGGAAACTACCTCCAGAACTGATCTTCAAGTACGCATATATCTCCACTATAATTCATCATCTAACTGGATGCAAACTTTTAAACTGATCTTGAAAACTTTATCGTTCTTTAGGCAATTGACAGTATTTCAAAGAGAAGCTATTTCTTAATAACATGGCTGTTATAGTTCACTTACAATTTTTCATAGTCTACCTACGGGACAATCTCAATTCGAGACCTACATTTTACCCCGAGGAAATACGAGTTAGTAATGGTGCTTTCTGATCGAAAACACTGGGAAGTCACCGGCAAAGACGGGTGTGCAGGGAAGGCGGCATCGCGAGCAGGAAAGACGGTCGTCACCCGCCCGCGACAAGGGCCCGGGTCAGGCCGGGGACGCAGAGAACTGATACCCTGGCAGCAGGTGCGAGCCTCTGGCAAGGGGACAGTCGCCGCAAGTTTCGGACTGACAGAGGGATGCTGTCCGTTGGACAGCGGGAGGCGCGCCGGGTCGGCTGGCCTTACCTCGGGTGTCCGCTCGGGCGGCTTCTTCTTCAGCGCCTGCCTAGCTCCGGGGTCCACGGGTGAGTTCATGGTCGCGGTCGCGGCCCCGGCCCCCGTGCTCCCCAGCCTGCCCTTAGCAGCCCGCACGACAACCCATTCGCCCTAGGTAGGGGGGGCTACACCCTTACCCCACTCCCCTGAGAAAGGGAACTCCGGGCTGCGGCAGGGACCGCGCTTTGGCAAACAAGCCTTCGCAACGCCCGCCCAGGGCCTCAGCCCACGCGCAACTGGCCAGAGGGAAGCCCGCGCGGGGGCGGAGGGAAGGCGAGTGCGCATGAGCAGCACGCGCAAGCGCGCAAGCGAACGCCTAAGGGCGTAACTCCGCGATGACGTAAAAACTGAGGCGGTACAGTGAAGCCTCTTCCAGCCCTTCTTCGTGAGATTTGAAGAAACATCGCGAGACCTCACCTAAGCCCGTCACCGGATCCGCTGCGAGTTGCGGTTTCTGCCGCTCCAGCTTCCGGTGTAGGGGCCGGAAACGCGCTGTGACCGACTGAGCGAAAATAGCGTGTTGGAGAGCGAACCGTGGGTCAGGCGTTCGGGGTGGAGAGCTCAGTTTGTGCCGAAATCCGGAAGCTCAGGGCGTGGCCAAGCCCCTGGCCAAGCTCCAGCTTTGCAACGCCAACACCGCTTTCTTGGAGAATGTGCGGAAGTCGAAGCGGCCATTCGGCAAATAAGGAAGTTAATACACTCTCTTCCCAACCACTTATAATTAAATGAATCTCTTGTGGAAGGGTTCCGCCGAGAAGTACCTGCCTTGTCCAAGGCGGACGCCCTGACATCTGGGCCGAGGAACCGAAGCTTCATAGCCTTGAGGGGGGGTGGGCAGCCGCCGTGCCTGCAGCCAGCTCAAGAGTTACTGCTGGTTCGCGAAGTCAGTCTGGACTACGTTCACATAACCAATGCCCAGGACAGCCTTCCCTCCGCCCAACCCCTTCTCAGGCAGCGGGCCTTAGGGTTGCCTGGCTCAGGAGTGACTGCAACTACATTTTACATACTAGTCTGTTCCCAATAGGCCGAATGAAGCAAATTAACATTTATTTATAGTCTCTTGGTAAGAAAAACATGTAGACTACTGTCTGGGGCAGCCGGACAGCTGCAGAGGCTGTTTCCACCGTAAGGTCATTGACAGAATTCTAGAATCCATCGTTCTAAACAGTCCTATGCCAGTGCACAGGTGGGCCGCTCTAGTTACACAGTGCCTTACTTGGGAGCCATATAAGCATGTCCTTTCCACTGAATACATCTTAGTATTTCTTATATTGGCATGGTTCACTAACTGGAAGCGATTTAAGATTATGACGTTATTCACATTAATTTTTAATGACATGGTAAGAAAATTATATTTTAGAGTAACAACAGGGAAAGGAGAGTTCAGGCTGCAACATTCACCATTTCAGGGACCTAGTAATGATGGCTGATGTTAATAAGGGTTTTGTTTCCCGTTGGTCATTCAGCTTGCCCAAACTTGAAGTTTACAACATAATATTAACACATTTCTTTTTTGAGTATAGGACAAAAACCTTACCAGGGATGTCTGGAAAGAAATTTTCAGTTGATCGAAAGTAATTGTGAAATTGGCGCTTTCATTTTTTTGTGTATAAACATATCCTCTCAAAAGTCTGCATAAGACTACAAAGGTCATCCCTTCCATTTTTCAAGCATGTTTCCAAAGCCACAGCAATATTTTGAAAAGAGGGAAAAGAAATTAAAGCATTGTGACTACAATCTTGGACTTTAGGGGCAAACATCTGTATTTGTGTCTTTAATAGGCCATTTCTAGTTAAATGACTTGGTTATTTAATATTTCTGAACTTCAGTTTCCTTATCTGTAAAATGGGAATGGTAAAAGACCTACTGCTTTGGAATTTTCTTAAGATTACATGAGATTATTTATGATAAGCATTTACATAGATGTTGCCTGCACAATCCAGGCACACTTTATTATTTCTATCACTTTACCTCTAGGAAGGGATTTCTCTAAAGCATAAATTCAAATTTGAAGAATTGGCTAAGTTTTTTCCTTTACTGCTTTTTTTTTTTTTCATTAGAACTATTCAGAAACACAGTTAAGTATTCATGAAGTTGTGAAGCAACAGGAACTCTCACAAACTGCCAGTTAAGTGTATATTGGGAAACCACTTACAAAAAAAAAAGTATCTAGTAAAGCTGAAACTTCACATACCCTTTGACAGCAAGTCCACTCCTTGCATATGTCCTAAAGAATACCCAGAAAAGATGAACAAAAATGGTCACTGTTCTTATTAGCCCCAAACTGGAAATAACCCAATTGTCCATCAACAATAGAATGGGTAAACTGTTGTATACTCATTCAGTGAAATACCACCTACATAGTACATGAATTAATCTCCAACATAATGCTGACAGAAAAAAAGCAAAACAAAATATGGAGCATAATTATGCAAAGTTCAAACACAAGCAAAACTAAAGTATTATCACTTAGGGATGCATAGTCAAAAGTAAGACTATTAAAAGAGAGCAAGGCAATGTTTACAAAAGTCAGGTTGGAAGTTACAAAAACGAGAAGGGAAAGTATTATGATCAATATAGGGCACGTGATCAATATAGGGCACATGGAGGAGGGGGGATCCTGGGTTACCAGAAATGATTTACTTCTTGACCTAAGTGATGGTTACATTAATGTATATTTATTCATCTTATATAATACTTGACAGGGAAGAATTAAGTCTACAAAAATAACATTAATATAAACTTTATCATAAGACAGCAACAATAAAAACAGTATATTAATATCCACAGTAAATATACACATCTAAATTTAAGCATATTTTCAAAATCTATCTTGTCCTGTACCATCCTGTATTATGCTTTGGTATGCTGAAAAAAGTGAGGAGACAGTGAGAAGCTCTAACAGCTATTTTCAGAGAAAAGCCAACCTCCAGGATAGGATTCACCAGCATTAACATGTATCTAAAAAGAGAAAGTAATGGTTCTGAATGCAAGTAATCTACCAAATTCTAGAAAAATAAAAAGATGGCTAAAGCTTTACAAAAGGAAAAAGTAGCTTAACTCCTTACCCGACCGTAATTTTTGTCATTATATTTACCACAACCTGACAGCATAATATTTTTGTCTATCTCCTCCACCAGCAAGAAATACGTAGACTTCATGAGAAAGTCTGTTATTTATTAACTTATCCCTGGTACCCAGACCAGTAGCTAGCACATAACAGGTGCTCAATCAACATTTGCTAAATGAACAAACTGAACTATCTAAGGACTAAGTGATTAAGAGGGGATTTTGCTGTTAAAGAGAGAGGCACCTGATTGCTCTCCAATGGCAAAGAAAGATGTCTGGCTAGACAACTGTTCTATAATGCAAGTCTGAACACTCATTAGGCAGACACAATCATATGGCCATCTTTGCAGAACAACAGCAAACCAACAAAAAGATGTAAGTTAAGAGCACTGATTTTAATAGCACCTGGAATGGAGTAAGGAATTGAGGTTTGGGGTATGCTGGGAGACTGAGTCACTACTAGTGGAGAAATAAGAACACTTGCTGGCCCAAATCCAGGTCAGTTTCTATCACTGAGTAAGAATCTTTGAGGGTAGGGTCTAGGAATTTTAATACTTTCCAAACACTATCTAGGTGTTCCTAACATGCAACCAGGTTTGAAAACTACTTTAACTCAGTAGTTAAATTCCAACACAGTGAAGGATATTGACTTATGAGCGCTGAACCAAATGTGTGACACAAAAGTGGCATCACCAGTTTCTTGAGGAAATAGTATCTTCCTTATATTTACACAACACTTCAACAATGTTATTCCCTTTGAAACAATTTAGGTAACACTGCTTCTATCAATAATCTTACTTTGAGTGCTGAAGTGAATATAAAGACATGTTTTTGGATGGTCACTTGGAAAGGAAGGAATCTCAAGCCTCTTCAACTTAATACTCTCCTTAGAGTAAATACAGGTACATCTATGGGAGGTCTAATCAGATAGTGTTAACCTGGGCAGAGAGCTGTCTGCAACCTGATGAAGTGATCCGTCTAGGCTCATACTTTTATGAGGAGAGTCCCTTTTAAAGGAAACACTGTAAAGGGACCAAGTCCTGGGATGTGGGCAAGAACGAAGCCTCTGACCTGACCATATGCTTTAAAACCAAAAGTTCTCCAGAAAAACTAATGGATGGAAATTTCATCTATTTAAAAAATCTTTTAAAAAATTTCTTTTAAAAAATTTAAAAGAAAATCTTTAAAAATCTCTTTTGGATTGCCTGTAATTTCTTTTCTTTAGGGAAGTCTCAAATCTTAACTCTAGAGCAAAACATGGCCAAGTCCACAGTCTGCACTATAAAGCAAGGACAGGAAGCATTACCCTCTCCAACTTCCCCCTTTTTCTATTTGCCTGAGTCCTTCTCACTCAGAGTTACAATTCCCCAGCCCCCAGTGTGCCTTCAGCTCCTGTTTGGTCCCACTTGCCATCCCACCCCTACCTCCTACAATGGCAAAAACAAACAAAGAAATCTGATATCTTTACATCTGTCACCACATCCTAGTTGGAAACATTCTGGTCTGAGATAGGAAAGACGGTATGACCTCAAGTTAAATTCTCTGTATTTCAGTTTCTCATTAGCAAAATCTATGCTTCTCAGAAATGTTGCAAGATTAATTTTTTATCAGAGAACAGCATGTATAAACACAGATAACTATAAAGCTCTAAACTATCTGATAAATGCTTCCCAAATACTTGATACTTCCTTTCTGCTTTAAAACAGTCCACTTAGTCTCTTCAGTCAAATGTTAAGAGTGATAAATGTAGAACAATATAAAAACAGGCACTGCAAAAAGCCCCTGGCCTAATCCTGCCTAATCCTGGTGTAACTCTGCCCAAATCAACCTAACCTGAGTAAGGGAGCTTCCCAACATCCTACTCAGGGTTGAATCACTGCTGCAGAGCAGGCACTAAGGACTGATGGAAGAGCTGACTTCCCTAAAATGCAGATGAAGAAGACAGACTTACTCAAAGTGACATGCAAATTCATGAACAGAACAGTATTAGAACACAACCAACTGGCCAATTTTTTGTTTAATTTTAATTAGATACAATGTTCTTAACAGGTTTACATGGCTTCTTCTAGGTTTTAAATGACTGATTTTCAGTTTGTTTTCATAAAAGTACTTAAAGAAAATTTCAATTTGTCATCATGAAGATTAGATAAAATGTAAGACTATACCATACTTTTAGGTTACTATATTTTACCTCAAAAGAATATATGTTAAATTTTCCCCACAATAAAATATATAGGAGCTGTACAGGAAAGGCTGGACAGGTTACCTAACAACCATAGCACCCCAAAATTAGTGAGCATTCAGAGTGTGCCAAGCATTGAGATAAATTCTTGACATTCATTATTTCACTTGACTCTCACAACAACTTCATAAAGTAGATTCTACTAAATTACCAATACAGAAATTTAGGATTAGAGAAGGACATTATGAACAAGGTCACATGCCTGGAAGTGTCACACTTGGGAAAAGAATCCAAGTGGGCCAGCATCAGAGTCCATGATGTTACATACACCTTATTAAATGCGAAAGAAAAACCAACATCATACATCAAACTGACATGTGTATTTATTGCACAAATATCCCCTAGAACTGGGAGGTTATTATAATACAGGTGTACATTTGAGAAATGTATACAGAACAAGGAACAAGTATTTACATTTTACATCTCCCACCATCTAAATAACTTAGAGAAAGCATAACAATCTCATAACACATCTACCAGAAGTAGGCATTGTGTAAAATCTGTTTTTTTTAAAGTGATCATCCTCAGTGTATGCCAATTGCAACAAAATGAAATCTGTGCTAATATGTTTATTGCACTTAACATTTTCAAATTCAAAATTAAGACATTAATAAAAGCCAGGAATATTTAAAATCAAACCAATTAGTTTATAATACAGGAAAAATTAGTTCTAAATCTATAATGTAAAAGATCCCTTTTTTCATTTCCTGTTGCAACAAACGGGTTTTTAAAATGTGTAACATATCTGTCTGTACCATAAGAAGTTGAAAAAAATATTTTGAACAGGCCAAAATTCTTTTCACATTCATCATAATAACCACACTTTAAAGAAGTAGCAGCTCATTCCTTGGGCTTTGGGTAATGAAAGAATGACTATGACAAAGGGAACAGAAATTACAGAAGGACTGCAAATTATAAAACTCAGGAATCCTATAAGGATTAATGATTCTATAAGAAACTATAGGCCTTTTCCTTTAAAGCAAAGCTTAGTTTTAAGAATTAGAGTAGTATGAGCCATCCCATCCATTTATTGAAGACTAGGTTTCCTAAATGGTAATTTATTAGAGATTTGAAATAGATAGGACTGTGAATAGTTCAATGATTAATTTAAAAAATAACACACAAAAACAGACATTGTCTATCTGCTACATCTCCTGAACTACAATAAAAAAAAAAAATGTATAGTGGCCCACTTATGATCTTTTCTATATTCTGAATTCTGCTGAAGAGATTGCTTCATAAAATTCCAAACAATAGATGAGAGAAGAATTTCATTAATGAATAGACTAAAAAAAATTAAGCCAATGAAAATATATCTATAAACATTCTTTGACAACAAGTCATCCATGGGAGACTCTGGTACTAACTGGGACCAGCTGATAGGACAGAAGGCGGCAAACTGATTGCAGGCACACCAATTTCAGGTTTACAGTCCATTTCTTCTTAGCCTAGCTGGAGATTAGAGCAAGGCAAAATATGACCCAATGCTATAAACTCAAGGTCAAAGACTAAATAAACTACAGAAATCTTCCTTAACTACTGAGAATTTAAATAGCAAGAAATGATGCATTATACACAAAATGTACTTATTAACAGAATGAGCAAGTGGTTTTCTGTTTTAAGCTAATCAACTAATTATGATGAAAACAGTTCATAAAAGCAGAAACCAGCTTCACTCCAGCATTAAAAGCATCTTAGACCAGATAAGTAAAGGATAAACTATAATGTAGTATTTCAAGTAAACTGAGGTAGTAGAGCATATTGAAAAACTTTATCTACCCATCTTCCTATTTACATTACTTACAAGAGTTGGTTCCTTATTAGCCTTTCTCACAAGCAACACACTACAGTATATACAAAAACAATAACAACTGAAAAGTTGAAATCTTTGAAAAAAAATTAGCTTTTGGAAGGGAGGAGCTATAAGAGAAAAGAGAATAATTTTAAGAGTTAATGAATCCTATTAGTGTAAACTGAATATTACGAAGCAGTGAAACAAATATTCATTTCCTATGGGTTCAAGAAGGGCTGATACCGAAACCAAGGGCCTCGGCTACCTGAGCACTTTTAAAGAAAATATTATTTTTTGCCAATGCTTTGGTGCAATTTTTAATCCTCATTTTAATTTATTAAATTAGATGCAAATATGTAAATATTAACATTTATAAGATTTAGCTTATAAACAAAACAAATGGTATAAAGTAGTATTCTTATTTTGGGAATCTACATTCCTCAGCCTTAAAAAAAGATTGGCTTTACTTATATTTTAGGGTATGTGAAACAGAAAAATCACCAGAAAGTAACATTTCAACATTATATACAATTAATACTAGTTGAAAATATATTTTTTAAAAAGGCATGTTTACCAATCTTGTATTTCTACCTCTGCTTTTTTAAAAAATAGATACGTATGTACACTTGGGTGGATAACATAACACAGATTTATACACTTTATTCTGAGTTTATCTGAATTAACAAGCTGTTTAAAATGCTTTGAGAAATATCTAGAAATTAGCTATTTTGAATTAAAAAAACAATCGAAGTTTTATAGATCTCTGTACCTTAGAAATAAAGAATTAAAACTAATGAAATGACATTTCTGAACCATTTAATTATGAGATATCCATTACTACTTATGAGCTGTGGCAAGACTGTAGTGATCATTAATGAAATTCCTCAATGTTATTCATTATGTAGAAACGTATAGGTTACACTCCGGCTTCTTCAAATGCTTTTCCCCCAAATGCTGTTTTTAGTTTCACTTGGTTAAAAATCTACCACCATCCAAAAATCCAATCAAAATGGAAAAGCCATCCAATGATGACACAATATGCACTGCAATGCAGGATACCCAGGTGACTGACTCATTCAGATGAAAGTCTGACAGGGAAAAAAAAACTGCTATAAATGCATGTTGTGACTGCTTCCTTGGTTTCTACTTAACTTTCCACCGAAGTTAATTTCTAACAGCCTTTATGTTAAAGTAGTATCTGAGCAACATATGGAGAGTGAGTGCTTGCTACAGCAGCCAGAAGAGGAAGATCACTGGATTCAATCCTGAAATTAAAAAAAAAAAAAAATCTCAGTTCAGGTTTTCTATACCCAGTACATGAGTCTAACAGGCAATGACTGCTACCTATAAAGTCACTATACATCTCCAGTCAAGGAGCTTGGCCACCCTGGCCAAAAGGAAAAGGGTAAGAGAACTGAAGATAATGAAACTTAGACATTTTTCAGTAAGTAAAAACCATAATCAAAGATTTTTTTAAAATAAAGCCTCTGAAACCCAACAGTAACAAAGTCATGAATGTAGAAAAACCATCTCACTGATCTTCTGATGGACCATGCATCAGGGCAAGGAATAATGTCTAAGAAATACTACATAGCATAATATCAGAATAATAGTGTGAAGCCATATTGTTTTGGATACAAATGTCTCTATAGTAAGATTTTCTGGGAAGAAGTAATGGAAGCCTCCTAAAAATACAATCTACCATAAATAATTTATAGGAAAAGAAAAATGGCCAATAAATATCAAAATAAGTTATACAGACTCACTCATGGTTAGAGAATAAATCCGAATAAAATCAGATTTCATTTTTCAGCTAGTAGCTTGGCAAAGATTAAAAAGTTTGGTAAAAAAAGAGTAGTAGAGTGTGCTTCCCACTGTTTGTGAGAATTTATTCCGGTACTTTCCAGATAGCATTTACCCGTCAAAATAACTATCAACATCTAACAACAATTTAATACACATGCCCTTTAATTCAAAAAATCTACTTCAAAAAATTTATCCTATAACTTCAAAGATTTACATTTATTCCAGCATTGATTTGTAACAGCAAAAAACTGAAAATAATCTAAATTCCACCTTATAATGGAATGCAATTCAGCCATTAAAAATGATATAGATCAGTATGTGTGGTATGTGCTTAAATGAACATTCAAGATATATTAAAAGGCAAGTTGCACAGTGATGTACAGAGTATAAAGTAATTTATATTTTTAACCCTACACATTTAAAAATTCTATAAGAAGAAACAACCCATTAACTGGATGAGGACTGGAAGTTGAAGAAAAGACGATACAACTTACTTTTCACTTTATGCCAAGATGCACTGAAACTTTCGTTATATGTACATTACTTTAAAAATTAGTTGAAACTTTTTAAAAATAAAGGCATTACACACAGAGAATCATCTGTTTCCAATGTGGATAATAAGAACATTAATGAAAGAATTTAATTTGGTTTCAGACATACAGTGGCAACTCGATGTTGGCTCCTTCTCCCTCCATAAAAGCTGGAATTAGACAAACGTTCTACTTGTTTTTATTTATTCAACCAGCATTTCAAGAAATAATTCACACACACACATACACACACATATGAAAAGTGGCCATAGAACATAGGGAAAGTAAGCATAGAGCATAATGAAAGGGGCTATACTATGCCTCTCGCCAATTTCCTGTTTGTCCTTCAATTAACATTTTAGATAACTAGCTTCTTCCCAGGAATAACTGCAGAGTATAAAGACATAATATATAGATAATGGGGAAGGAGTACTAATACATAGATAATATACCACCATCCACAGAGTGCCATTACTTCGATCAGCTCATCTGGATGGCAGGGCAGATGCTGGGAATGATGGGTTTACAATGTATTTAATAAATAAAAATATGTACTTATTTTTTTCTAATGCAAAAATTTAATTTTAATTCATTTTTATTCAACTATATTCTCAACCTACTGTAATTGCACAAGGGACAGTGCCTTTCAGATCAGTGTAGGACACGGTTCTGCTTTTATATTGTATAGAGCAACCCAGATGATAACAGTAGACAGCTTCTAATAATACAAAACACTTAAAAAGAAAAAAGGCAATTTTGAGGAATATTCCTTGCCTAAATAAAGATGGTGCAATGAGAAAGCAAAGCCAGAAAAGAAATCAGGAACGTACCCTAGAACCACTCCCAGCTCCTTGACATGAACACGCATCTGCCCCCTCAGGTACTCAGACAGCATTTTGCTCTTGAAGTATAGCTCCTGTAACCGGTCTTCAAGATGCATTACACACTGCAGTTAGGAGGGAACCAAGAACCAGGTCAGAAAATGCACAACTCTAAGCAATGGCAAATTCCAAAGTATCATGTTTTGACAATTCTATTTAGTATTCCAGCACAAACTAAAATTTGGAACACATACTTAAAGCATGCAATTTTAGCTAAAGGAGTGTAAACCTTCTCTAGCTCATTTCAAAGATTTAGATTCTATAGTTATTTTTTAATGTGATAAATTACACATAATATAAACTTTACCATTTTAAATACAAAAGTTACCATTTTAACCACTTGAGTGTACAACTGAGAGGCATTCAGTACATTCAAACCATTGTGCAACTATCACCACTATCCATATCCAGAACTTTAAAAAAAAAGTTTTTATTCCAAATTTGATAAATATAACACTTATAAATTAATACATTAGAAATGTATTTACATTAGAAAGGCTGCATTCTCCTGTGGAGAGCTTAAGAAAGAAAATTTGCAACAGCTCACAGAGAATGCTCTATAGGCCTTACTAGAACAGAAATGTTTCTAAGCTGGATTATTAAAAAAACTAAAACATACACATTTTGTTCACTGTCAGTTAACTTGCTCAATTCACTAAAATAGGTGATTTTCCATGTGAATTGATGATATATATATGTATGAGGAAAAAGCATGTGGTGCAGGTGCTAAAACACTAAATTCTTGAAGAGTATTTCTTCCCAATGAAAAACAGCTGCTGTTAAAGCTCCTAATAAAAACACATTTTCTTTTTCTTCAAAAAAAAACAAAACAAAAACAAAACACAACTGAATGGGTTTCTTGGCACACACTGTTTTGTGGTGTATGTTTTGTGCTATAATGCTCACGTAGGATAAAAATGCCTTAAGTGAAAAAAATATATAAAATATATGTTTATAATAAATTTTATCCATACACATACACACACATTTTACTATATTATCCATTTTTAGGTATAAAATTCAATGGCATTTAAGTATATCCACAATGTTGTGTACTATCATCACTATCCATTTCCAGAACCTTTTTTCATTATCCTAAATAGAAACTCTGTACCCAGTATACAGTAACCCTTGATGCCCTCCTTCCCCCAACCCCTAGTAACTTCTTTCTATTTCTATGAATGTGCCTATTCTAAATATCTAATGTAAGTGTGACCACACAATATCTGTCCTTCTGTATTTTGCTTATTTCACTTAGTGTAAACTTCTATCCATGTTGTATCACATATCAGAATTTCATTCCTCTTTAGGGCTGAAGTATTCCATTCTATGTATTACACATCATTTGGACAGGGGTTGTTTCCAATTTTGTCTACTGCAAGTAATACTGCTGTGAACATTAGGATACAATTGTTTCACTCCCTGCTTTCAGTTACTTTGATTATAAACCTAGAAGCAGACTTGCAGGACCACATGACAATACAATGTTAAACTTTTTAAGGAACTGCCAAATTGTTTTCCACAGCAGCTGCACCATTTTTCATTCCCACCAGCAATGCACAAACCGTTCCAATTTCTCTGCATCCAATACTTGCTATTTTGGGGGTTCGTTTGACCAAATCCATGCTTATGAATGTGAAGTGGTAGCTCACTTGTGCTTTTGATTTGCATTTTCCTAATGACTAATGGATGTTGAACGTCTTCTCATGTGCTTATTGGCTATTTGTATATCTTCTTTAGAGAAATGTCTGCTCAAGTCCTTTGCCCATTTTTTGAGTTGTTTCTTTGTTGTTGCTGAGTTGTTGAAGTTCTCTATGTATTCTGGATATCAATCTCTTTTCAGTTATGATTAGCAAATATTTTCTCCTGTCCATTGTCTTTTCACTCTGTTGATAGTGTCCTTTGATACACAAAAGTTTTTTAGTTCAATGAAGTCCCAATTTATCTATTTTTCCCTTCATTCCCTGTGCTTTTGATGTCACTTCCAAGGAATCACTGCTAAATCCAATATCATGAAGATTACCCCCTATGTTTTCTTTAAAGAGTTTTATAGTTTTAGTACTTAAGTTTAGGTTTAAGTTTAGATTTAAGCTTGAGTTCATTTTTGTATATGGGTTCAACTTCATTCTTTTGCTTGCGGATATCCAGTTTTCTCTGCATGATTTGTTGAAAACACTCCTTTCCCCTTTGAATAGTCTTGCCTTTCTTGTCAAAAATCAACTGACCATATATGTGAGGGTTTATTTGGGGGATACTATATTCTACTGGTCTATATGTCTGTCCTTATGCTAGTACCACACTTGTTTTATTACTGTCACTTTGTAGTAAGTTTTAAAACTAGGAGGTGTGAGTCCTCCAACCTCATTCTTAGCGCTATCATCTTAATAATACTAAGTCTTCCAAACCATGAATATCAGATGTCTTTCATTTATTTGTCTTTAATTTCTTTCAGAGATGTTTTGTAGTTTTCAGCGTACAAGTCTTTTTAAATTTATTCCTAAGTAATTTCTTTTAATGCTATTGTAAGTGCTTTCTTAATTTCCTCTTCAAAACTGTTCATCCAAGCGTATGGGAATGCAACTATTTTTGCACACTGATTTATCTTGCATCTTTGCCGAATTCATTTACCAGCTCTATAAGGTTTTTTTGGTGGAATCTTTAAGTTTTCCACATATAAGATCATATTTGCAAGCAGAGATAATTTTACTTCTTCCTTTCCAATTTGGATGCCTTTTGTTTCTTTTTCTTGCCTAACTTCTCTGGATACAACTTTCCAATACTATGTTGAATAAAAGTGGTAAAGGTGAGCATCCATGTCTTGTCCCTGTTCTTAGGGGTAAAACTTTTAGTCTTTCACCACTGAGTATAATGTCAGCTGCAGGTGTGTCATATATGGCCTTTGTCATGTTGATCTACAAAAGTTTTTAACTATGCTGTATTATAGTTCTCCTAACAAGAAAAGGAAAGAATCTTGAAACTTGGAAATGATGTCTTCAGTAAAAGGTTACCAGTGTTATAAAGAGGGATCATCCAAAGTCCTAACACAACAATGACGATACAGAATGCACTGGCATTCTGCACGGAGCATAGGGATGTTGCATGTCCATACCTCACATGATACTAAACTCTGGCTGCTGAAATCACAGACTATATAGACACGTACACATCCCTTTCTGTCTTAGCTTGGGCTGCAAAAACAAAGTACCACAGACTCGGTTTAAATACCAGAAAATTATTTTCTCACAGTTTTGTAGACTGGAAGTCTGAGATTAGGGTGCCAGCATGGCTGAGTTTTAGTGAGAACTCTCTTCCTGGCTAGCGGATAGCTGCCTTCTCCCTGTGTCCTCACATGGTAGAGAGAGCACAATCTCACTTTTCCTCTTCTTATAAAGCCACTAATACCAACATGAGGGCCCCACTCTCATGACCTAATCTAACCCTAATTACCTCCCAAAGCCCATCACACTGGGGAGTTATGGCTTCAACATATGGATTTTAGGGGAATACAAACATTCAGTCCATAATACCTTCTTTCAGGAAAACAATGACAAAGCTAACAGTAATGGTCAATGTAGACACATACATAACAATAGGCTTAAGTTAGCTGTCACGGTGCTCACAGTAACTCAAGCCTTACACATACTTACAAAATTTGGAGACAAGTTATGTTTATAAAGCTGAAGAGTGGAATGAAGCAGATTGGAAACAAGACTGGAAACCAACACTTCCTTTCCCAATTTATTATCTGTCATTCGTCTCTGGCTGCTGGCCACTTGAACAGTCCATTTATCCATATCTGCTATGATACAGACAGCTTCTGCTATTGGTTCATCCAATACTGGATGCTGGAAAAAAAAGAAGAAATCATCCGCTGATAAACAAAGTTTTCAAAGATAATGTTAATGGGAAAGGCACGGAAAAGATACTAGACAAAAACAAAATAAAAGTATATGAGATTCTGAGAGCTACTGTCAAAGAATCCTTGATAGTGAAGAATGAGATAGTAAAGTAACTCAATAATAAACACCCTGAGATATCTTATAGAAGTCCTCACAGGCAGAAATTCATTACCAGAACTGTGTACTCTTTAATTCAGAACTTGAATTTCACCAGTATTTTGATCATTCATTCATTCATTCAGCAAATTTACTGAGTGCCAACTATGTGCCAGGCAACTGAAAGAAAATGTTTTTACCTTGAAAGAGATAAATATCTTAAAAATAGGTAGGAAATAAATTCATATGAACAAGTCAATGATAAGGTTCTGTACTAACTACCCCATCCAGCCAGGCATTAATTTCCTTGAGCACCTCAGAGGCTATCCCTTGATTATCCCTTCCTGGCTACGTGCGCTAGGTTTTTCTGTTTTACAAAGATGTATATCCAGAGTATGGATATAGCAGTTAAAAAGGAGACAAATCAACAGGTACTAACATGTCTCTGCAGGATATATGGTTAAATGGGTAAAAAAAAAAAAGGTCACTACATACACTCACACATACACATTATATCATAGTATGTTTTTAAAAATTCGGGGGACTTCCCTGGTGGTCTAGTGGCTAAGACTCCACACTCCCAATGCAAGGGGCTCAGGTTCAGTTCCTGACTGGGAGACTAGATCCCCCATGCATGCCACAGCTAAGAATCTTAATGCTGCAACTAAAGATCCCACACACTGCAATGAAGATCCCATGCGCCACAACTAAGACCCAGCACAGCCAAAATAAATAAATAAATAAATATTTCTTAAAATATTCAGATCTACATCTAAATGAAAATGTATAGAAAAAAGAATGAAAATACTCAAATCAAACTCTTTATCATAGAGATCTCTGTGAAGAAGTATGCAATACTAAGAGTATGAATAAGGATATGCACTTTTTGCTTTGTATATCTTTATATTGTTTAAATTTCTATCAGAAGCATTCACCTGAAACACTTTTATAGTTACAAAATTTAAGACCTAGTGAAAAAAAATTTTAACTCACATATACGGATAAAAGGACCACAGGCATATGACTGTGCCCTTGGTTTTCCATGCTTTACACACAAAGACCAAAAATGACAATTAAGTACATAGGACCACCATAAGAAAAAGATGTTCAATACTTTAACATCTTCTGTATTTAGAAAGGTAAGGATTGCTTCACCACTGGCCAAATGAATTAATAGCAGTAAGACTGAAATACAAACTACAATCTGAAAAACTTGAACCCAATGGCCTTTTTCCTTTATAACTTTCATTGTTACTAAAATTTCATAGCAAGAATGTAAGTTTACTCCTAGATAAACCCAAGTTTGGCACCCCCAAAGGATATCCCTTTGCCCAGTTAATAACCACTTTGAATAGCTTTTTGCTCGATGCTAAGGAAACAAAGAGAAGGGAGCTCACACTCCTACAAGGGAAATAAAAAGAAATACACATGGCTATGAAAATACTTGTGCAATAGACAAAATAGTAACCAAGTGCTGGGGTACCAGAGGAGCACAACAGTGGGTTCTGTGTGACTAGGCGTTACACGGTAGAAGGGACATACGGATATGACACTGAAGTATGAATATTATTTCTAGCGAAAAAATGGGAGAGGAATATGAATAATTCTGTAGGAGGGAACATCATGAGAAGATTCAAAGATAGAAGTAGATGGATGTAACCAAATTTGTGAACAATGATATTGAGAAGTGAGGAAGAAGAGAATGGCAATTAAGAAGTCTGGAAAGATATACTGTGAAGACTTTCCATGGAACTCTAAACTTTATTTTTATAAAATGGTACTTAAATATTTCTTATTCAAGTCTTACCAAGGATATAACATTTTTCTATTCATCAACTTCATTACTGAAACATAATTTTGGAAATGGTACATACATCTAAAGATGTAAGGTATATCTTGCATTTGAAAGAAACAAGATAATAGTGACTATATAGGGACTTCCTAGGTGGTGCAGTGGTTAAGAATCCACTTGCCAATGCAGGGGACATGGGTTAGAGCCCTGCTCCAGGAAGATCCCACATGCCATGGAGCAACTAAGCCCGTGTGCCACAACTATTGAGCCTGTGTGCCGCAACTACTGAAGCCCACACACCTAGAGCCCATGCTCTGCAACAAGAGAAGCCACAGCAATGAGGAGCCCGCGTACTACAACGAAGAGTAGCCCTGGCTCGCCACAACTAGAGAAAGCCCGTGTGCAGCAACAAAGACCCAACACAGCCAATAAATCAATCAATTAATTAATCAAAAAATTAGTGAATATATATTTAATATAACTACCTCTGTGGTTATAAAAGAAAAATAAGACAGGAGATATGATCAAATAATTAAAGTGGAAAACAAACTGTTAAAAAAGGAAGATACTACTTTCAAAAGCAGAGGGCATCTTTAGGAGATGAGAATTATAGTGGGAGCCCATCTACTATCCTCACAAGGAAATGCCTAAACAGATAATGGGGAAATCTTTTATTTTAAAGAGTTAAAAACCCCTTTAGAAATTAACTTTATAGCTCCTCAACCAAAAGTCACATGGCTAAGATTTTAAAAGCTATTCTTTTGGTAAGAAAAAGGAAAATGAGCCCACATCAGTAGTTTCCCAAGAAAGAAGGGTCTAAATCCCAAGTTTGAGATTAGAAATAATCCAAATCAAACTCACTTTAGGAGCAGTTAAACAAGGGAGCATTGCCAGCCATTCATTCTGAAACTGCTTGTTTTCACTCAATGGATTATCATGAGCAATGTCCTAACCTGATAAAATTTCAACTTAACCAATTTCAGTCCTTTCCTTCACCATCAACTTCTGGAAGAAACAGGCTACACCCAATGGGAGCATATTCTCAACTGAATATTATGGTAGCCTCCTCCACAATATTAAGTTTGCATCCAACCGCAAATACTTCCAAGTCACAAAACAGAAAGTGTATGAATGGGAGAAAGAAGCAGTGCATCCAAAAAGCTTTATTTTTTTTAAAACTTTTTCTCTGAGTTCCATAACTTCTACAGTACAATATATTCACAGTCACCAGACCTTTTTCTCTCCCAGTCATTTCCAGAATCTGAATACATAAACTCTCAAATCTTTTAAGTATCTCCTCTCTAGCAGATACTCCTATATCTCCACTACATTACGAAACCTGATTTTTTCAATTGCCTGCTAGACATTCAAACATGGCCTTGCAGATTGCACTTTTAAACTCAAAATGTACCGAATTCACTTCACTGTGCTTTCCTCAAAACTAGCCAGTTTTCTTCAATTATCTTTTTTTTTTTTTTTAAAGAGAGAGGACCCCAATGTCGTAAAGGGAACAGGGTTTAGGGACATTACAAACTGCTGTTCAAACCAGCATTGTCTTTTGGAAAACTACCAAACATGCAACAAGGACATGAAAATAGTTCTAAATTTAAAAACTGTCCAGTAACTTCATTTCTGGGAATCTAGCCTAAAGAAATAATCTTAAATTCATAAAACACAACAACACTATCAATGCTACTTATAACAACAAAAGGGGGACTTCCCTGGTGGTCCAGTGGTAAAGAATCCGCCTTATGAGGCAGGGGATGTGGGTTCATTCCCTGGTTAGGGAACTAAGATTCCACATGCTGCGGGGCAACTAAGCTTGCACACCACATCTACTGAGCATACACACCTCAATGAGAGAGCCTGCGTGCTACAAACTACAGAGCCCATGCGCTCTGGAACCCGCATGACACAGCTAGAGAAGAGAAAACCCACGTGCCGCAATGAGAGAAGCCCACCCGCCGCAACAAAAGATCCTGCATGCCTTAATGAAGATCCTGCATGCCACAACTAATACCTAATGCAGCCAAAAATAAATAAACAATAAATCTTTAAAATAAATAAATAAATAAATAAATGGAAGAAAAGTTGTTTTAAAAGTTGAGCAACAGAGAATAGAGAACACCCATGTATATATGCTCAATTAATTTATGAAAAAGGACCCAAGAATATACAATTGAGGAAAGACAGTTTCTTCAATAAATGGTGCTTAAAAAACTTAAAAGCCACACTGCAAAAGAATGAAACTGGACCACTATCTTACACCATACAAAAAGTCAACTCATACCTCAGAGGGGGCACCAAAAAAAAAAAAAAAAAAAAAAAAGTCAACTCATATGCTATATGAGTACTATATTACCATGACCAAGTGAGATATTCCCCCCTAGGAATACAAGGGTTGGATTAACATCTAAAAATCGATCAAGGTAATCTATCACACTAACAGTTTAAAGAAGGAAAACCGACACTATCACTTCAACAGACACAGAAAAAGTATTTGACAAAAACCCACACTCATTCATAATTTAAGTGGGTAGGGGACAGAAAACTCAAAACACTAGAAACAGAAGGAAACTTTATCCACCTGATAAAGAGCATCTTACAAGAATCCAACAACTAACGTCACACTCAATAATTAAAGACAATGTTTTCCCCCTAAGAACAGGAATAAGACAAGGATGTCCACTATTAGCACTTCAATGCAACACTGTACTGAGTTTCTAGCCTGTATGATCAGGCAAGAAAAAGAAAAAGAGGCACCCAGACCGGAAAGGAAGATGATAACATGAGCCTGTATGTAGAAAATCTTAAAGAATCCACACACAAAAAACTATGAGAACTAATAAAAGAGCTCAGCAAAGTGGCAGGATACAAGAACAATATACAAAAACCAACTGTACTACTACACACAAGCAATGAAAATTAATTCCACTCACATTTAAGCATTTATAATATTTTGATATTATACATAACCTAGTGATGAACATCTGTGAATACATACAGTATTTTCTGTACTTTCAGATTTCCAATTTGATAGATTCCTAGAACTCTCTACTTGCTTTCATGATGACAGGTACAAACATGCAGATTACTACATATAAAGTGATGGGTGTAGAGAACAACAATTGTGTTACACACTGAAGTGTGACCAAAAATAAGGCAATTCTGGTTTCTACTGGTTAACAGAGTTTGTCCTAAATAAATTTAAGAGCAGCGAAGGTCACTCACCTGCACAGCATGAGACAAATCTGACACTAGACACTGACGGAGCCTCTCATCATTCCCAATTCCTTGAAGAACAAAGTCAGGTACATAAGAAGAGCAGTAGCCACCCAGCAAGGACCTCCCAAAGTTGGCAATGTTGGGCTGAACAGCGCTTACTTCAATTAATTTTGACCTGGAAGAAAAGTTCCAAAACAAGGCATACCTAATCAGTAATAAATATATTTTACCAACACAAAAAGAACTGGACTCTACTAGTCCACATTTCCGGTACCATCATTCTCTACAAAATAAACTAATAGTAAAATCATCCTTAAATAAAAACTGGCTTAAGGGCTCAATAAGACCACAAAATACTCTTTCCTATCCAAAAATAGTCTGATGGACAACTCTGTAACGAGGTGAGCATAAATCTTTCATAACAGACTTTAGGAATGCTGCCCCTTGTGTGTGTAACACATTCTTAATACAATCAAATTATGGAAATCATCACCCAAAACACAGTATAAGCAACTCACAAACCCAAAGCTTGGTATATAATGTTTCTCATGTATGAATCTTTTCCTTGCATTCTTGACCAAGAGTATACATTCTATGCTTTCCTCTTATTTCCAAGCTTATTTCTAACAGCTATTTCCTACCTTCTCTCAGTGACTACCTCTTCCTGGTTGCCAAGCTCAGCACAGATCCTTTCTGGGGAGCATAACTCACTCCTAAGCGGCTTGAAAACTCCTAGGCAGTAAGGAATCTCCCACACACCAACATAACTCTTCTCTAATGCTTTCACAAAGTTTTTCGAGAGTACCTGTGAGGCTTAGCCTTTAATTCTTCTTATAAGTAAGAGCATGTGATAATAAAAGAGAATTTGTCCAGAAAAATGATCTCTTCTTTTTTATATTAGCTACTACCAACTTTTAGAGGCCAGCTAAGCAAAAGAATGGTACATATTTATATAGGTTCTATAAAAGGTTAAAATTTCATACTTACCCAGGAAAAGGTATCTCATCTTCTTCTGCCCAATCTTCTTGTTCTCCTCCATAATAACTGCTTACTTGTCTAGTCACATCATGACCTGTATCTTCACTTTCACTATCCCCAAGGGCACTATCTGAACTTTCATTTCTTGGAATGTCCCATTCAGCTCCCACAGCAATTTTTTTCTCTGAGCTCTCTTTATCCCCATGGGGGACAAGAATGGAGAGTGCATCTCTTTGGTCTTGCTGAGGAAAGCAGGTTTTACATGAATCTTGGTGAACTGTTCCTACACATTTGCAAAATTTGTTGTTCTGTTTGCTAATTTTTATACACAATCTTTTTGAAAACTCTAACATACAACAGTGTTCTTCACTGTCTGTACTTGTCTTAACTGGAATATCATCAATAGTCCTGGTTTCAATTGAATCATCATTAAAATATTCATCAAATAAGCTCATGCTTTCTGGGTCTGAATGATTCCAGCAGGGAAGTTCACAGGGCTTTCCAGATACCATGTTCGGTATATCAGGCTCTCCAGATTTAGTTGTTTGTTTAGTTTCTTGATGCTGATCAACAGCCCCTCTTTCTTCCTTCGGTGATTTGGTGTGATGCCTGGTAATCTGATCCACTACTGCCTGGCTTCGGAGTTCAGTATCTGAGTCAGGTGACATAGAATCCCCAATCAAGAAAGTAACCTTTGTCTGGGTTGTCTCACAAGAAAATGCAGCTGTCACAAGCTTATCTGGAGGTTTTTTTTCCAAAACCATTCCTGTGGATCTCAACACTTTACCTGTGTGATTACCTGAATCTAGCAATTCCTCACTCTGCCATGTTTCCTCTGCTGGCTCTAAGCTTGATTTTGACAATGCACATCTGTCTACCGGAGCAGATCCTGTGCAAACAACTGTTTCTAACTTGGTGTCAAGGCAAGTTCTTAATTTATCTCTATACTGTTTAACATCAACAGCATTTTCTTCTTGACAGTCAGAAGGAGAAATCATTCCGCACTCATTTGAAATTCCTAGCAGCTCCTTAGAGCTGTTTTGAATATCTTCTCTTTCTTGTCGCGAAACATTCTCTATATTTTGCCCAAGGAGTGGACAACTGCAATATTTACAGTTACAATTAGGAGTCCTTGTTTCTTCTGACTCTCTAAAGAGCAAACTGCTTTTATTTCTATGCATTGTGATAAGCACATACTCAGATTCTTCAATTTCACCTTTCTCTAAAGTGGTAGTAATTACTGTGCCTGGCATAACAATGGCTTCATCTTCTCCATTTTCTAAAAGATGGGTTTCTTGAAGTTCAGAGCATCTTATGAAATAAGTAAGAAAATAAAGCAGTCTCTGGACCATGTCTTGTCGTTTGCCAACTACCACAGTCCTTGCTAACCGTACAGGAGAGCCAATAGCGCCATACAAGTCTCCTGAAATGGAAAAATCAGTTAATGGACACATCCTCTACTCACATAGATAATAAGCAGGCTATTTTCAATTATCAGAAACCGACTCTTATTGTATGAGGGGTAGTTCAGATTTTACTCTTGGTTCCTTAATAGGTGACTGATTATTCAGGAGTAGGATGAGATGAATGGTCTGAACCAAAAAGAAAGGTGAATGGAGGGGCTTTCTAGCTTCCTCCTTAAGTAGCTGCTATGGTGCTGAAACCACAAGCGAACAGTCAGTTGTGAAAGTCACATTTACAAAGAACATGCTCTGTCCCAGTCCCCTTGCAGAGCACTTCATCTGGGTGGAGAAGTACTGACTGAAGTACTATGTGCAAAAACACATCTTGGGGACCAAGGAGAGGAAGGCAGTAGTAGTGAAATGGAGCAGAACTGAAGTAGTCACATCACACACTTAACCCTCCTTGATTTAAATCACATCTCTGAACTTCAACTGTTGCTGTCCTACCGAGGACCCCACATTACCTCTCCTGTTTTTAAAAGCCCATTTTCCTTTCCATTCCATTCCTTAGAGGGTTGGGTACTCAGGATAGACCCAACATATTTACCCTTGTGATTCATTTTCACTTCTGTATCCATACTACACATGAACAGCCATTACATTTAAAAAAGGAGGAGGGGAATTTAAAGTTTTGCAAGTTGTCAGCATACACATTTAAAAATTCTCTATTTTTACTTTACAAGAACCTCACACTTTTTAAAGGAACAAACATATATAAGCCTCAAATAATATACTATAGACTATATTATGATAAATTTTCTCCTCTAGCTAAAACATTGGCTCTAGTACCATCATGCCATTGTTCAAAACTACTCCCAAGGTTTTCACTAACAACCAAATAAACTGAAACTGTTTTGGTATGGTGAGTCTTTCTTGACTGGTTCCACTTTACCAGATTTATCTTCTGATAGTCACCCTTTTTCATCTTTATTCACCCAAAATCCCACTTAAAGTGGACTACTTAAACTGGAGAACTGAATATGCTCAGCATTTCTTTTTATGTATTTTCTCTCTTTTAATTTACTTTTTTATTTTTGGCTGCATCAGGTCTTCGTTGCTGTGTGCAAGCTTTCTCTAGTTGTGGCAAGCAGGGGCTACTCTTCATTGCGGTGCACGGGCTTCTCTTGTTACAGAGCATGAGCTCCAGGCACACAGGCTTTTGTAGTCACAGCATGCAGGCTCAGTACTTGCGGCACACAGGTCTAGTTGCTCTGCAGCACATGGGATCTTCCCAGATGAGGGATCCAACCCGTGTCCCCTGCACTGGCAAGCGAATTCTTAACCTCTGCGCCACCAGGGAAGTCCCTGCTCAGCTTAACACCTAGACCCCTTTACTATGCTATGTACTTTCCCTTCCCTCTGTATCTCTGTCAGTCCAAAGTTTCCCACGTAAGCATCCTCCCTTGGACAAAAAGTAAGCTTCCCTAATTGAACTCCCATTGAACTTTTCATTTCTTATAGTTCCTGTTTGAATTATCATTACTGTCCATTTATATTTTACCTACAGTGTAAGACTATCACTTCTTAAAGGCAAGGACTAGATATCATTCATCTTTATACCCTTCAGTGCTCTTTGCACAGAGCCTTAGATATATTGTGCAATCAATAAATGCAGAATTGAAAACAAATTTGAAATGTTCAAATTAAAAAAAAAATCTACTGAACTACATGATTTGAAAAAAGGTAAGTTAATATTCATACAATGAAATATTACGTAGCATTAAAAAAGAATGAACTATTAATACATAAACATAGGTGAATCTCACAATAATTATGTTGAATGAAAGAACTCAGACCAAAAAGAAAGCACTCAGTTTATGATTCCATCTATATAAAATTCAAGAAAATGCAAACTCATCTACAGTGACAGAAAGCAGACCAGTGGCTGCCTGCATATAAGGAAAAATGAACAGGCAGAGTAGGGAGGAACAGGAGAGAGGGATTACAAAGGGCATGAGGAAACTTTTGTAGTGATGAATAATATGTTCACCATCTTGATTTCAGTGATGGTTTCACAGGTATATATATATTTTGACATATATACAAAACTTACAAAACTGTCTACTTTATATATGTTTTCTGTATGTCAATTATTCCTCAATTATGCAGAAGGAAGGAAAAGGAAGGAAGGAGAGAGGAAATAAGAGTGGGAATGAGGGAGGGAGGTTGGTTGGTTATATGCATTAATAAGCCACATGACAATCTGCCTGGCAAGCTCACTCACCATGACAACCTAAGGGAAGTTTAAGTTTCTACAGGTCACCAAAATGTTCTCACCATACTCCTCCCCCATCACCAAACAGCCATAAAGTAAGAGTAGGAGTAACAGCTACTGTATTTACCAGCCACTGTCCTAAGCACTATACTCACATTATTTCATTTACTTTTCACATTATGAAGTATGTACTATTTATTTATTTATTTATTTAATGTATTTTTTGGCGACACTGCTTGGCTTATGGAATCTCAGTTCCCCAACTAAGGATTGAACCCAGGCCAAGGCAGTGAAAGCACCGAATGCTAACCACTAAACCACTAGGGAACTCCCTGTACTATTCATTATTATCCCCAATCTATAAATAGAGAAACTGTGATTCAAACATGGTCTGCCTGACTTCACAGTTTGCGCTTGAATTTAAGCATCATGCTGCACTGACTTCCTAATGACTGTCAACTCAACAACTAACCCCTCTCTCCTGTTACCCATTTATTTAGCGGGGTGACCAGCACTAAGGAAAACAGTTTCAAAAATTACTCAACAAACAAAAGTGGAACAATGGAAACCTCAATGACTGCTTCTCAGTTAAGCAGATTTATTCTAGTGATCACAGATGACTTTGCTGATTCATTCTTTCTAGGCAAAGTACCTAACACAAACACCCTGAAGACTCCAAAGTTGCTAGTAAACCAGCCATCATCCTGCCCCTTTTGTTTCAGCTGCAGGTCTATCTATAAGGAATGATATTAAACATAAGATGGGGATAAGACAATTTAGCAGTCATGAAATGACAAGTAAGGAAGAAGTGCTTTAGAAAGGAGGTGAAAGGAGAGCACTTAACTTTTCTCTATTTTTGCCATAAAATAACTCCAGACAGTTACACAAAAGTCTAAGTATAATGCATAATGCAAGGGTTTTCAGAATACATACCCAGTTGTGCCCAAAGTGGGTTATATGGATGAGTCTTTGCCAACATGTCCACACTCTGAGAGGAATGTTTTTCTAAAAATATTTTTATAGGTGGTTGTCCATTTGGCATGACTGTTGGAACCCAGGCAAGATGATTGGTCAGAACTGCAGTAATGAGTGCTGACAAGAATCTGAAAACAAAACACATCCTATCACATTCTAATTTGCTTTCATAAAACCTCAAGCAAAATGCAGTGACAGAATAAAGCAGAGAGGGTACATGGCCAAACATCATAAAAAAGGACAGGATAAAAGAAAGGACAGGTATATCACCAAGATGAAAACAAAAGTTAATAAATTTTTTTGGTTGCATAGGAGTTAAAAGAAAAATCCTTAAAACAAAGACAGCACTCACAAGGAGCTATTTCTACTCATAATTAAAAAACAAAACTGCCATATTTTACGTGAAAAACTATGGATTCTTTTCAGTGTTTAAAATACACATATATTAATGAAGCAACCAGGATGTCTATACATTTCCAAATTACTGAAAAGGAAAATAATAAGAAAACTTTGTTTAAATAAAAACACCTAAATTACTCATCTAGATTCTAAGAATTTAATGAATGATTAGAAGAAAACAATATGCTAAACTACCACACTGTATTACTGGAATCTTGGCACTTTCCTATATATTTTTTAACTTCTCTATAGAATGAAACTGCATACATGGATATAATTCATGAAAAAATGGGAAGCTTCAGAGTTCTGTAAGATGTCAGGAATTTTAAATTTAACACACAAAGAAATTTTTACTGTTTCTCATTCATAAGTTTCTTTGGCCTTCTTCCATACCCTATCTTTTAATTACCTTAATTATCTTTTATAATTCTGCTTTGCTCACTAATAATATGAAATAATTCCAAAGGTAATGATTAATTCTTTCACTTTTGTAACTGAACTTGATCACAATCTAGATATCTAGTTATAGTAAATAATAGCTAAGATAGTTAAGATAGCTTAGATAGAAGGGAGAGAGGGAGAGCCATACTGATTTTTGGAAGCATTTTCCATTAGAAAAGTGAACTCCTTCATGAAACGATGGCAAAGCTGGTTCTTTTCTGGAGTCCCCGACATCATTGTAAGCCAGACAGGCTCTCCAATTCGTGGCATTGTGTAAAGATTACAAATTGTTGTTCTAAAAAGAGGAAAACATTATAAAATTCATAGTTCCCAGAATTACACACTCTTAATAACGTTGCCAGCTTGGGTCTCACATCTAGATTATTAAGGCTTTTGACAAAAGACAATGAGTCAAGTCTTTCCTTCTTTCTCATCAGCATAGTACCAAGGTAAAGGTTTTGTACATGACCTTAAAATGTGTTGGTTCGGTGCTGGCTCTGCCCTCAAAGACTGTGTGCCGTTGCGTAAACTATTTCCCTACTTTAAGTATCAGTTTCCTTTACCTGTAAAATGAAAGGAAAGGACTAGGTAATTTCTAGACCCTTTCCAGTTCAACATTTCTGAGGTTATAAGCTATACTTAAATATACTGCAAATAATTAACAATGTAGAACACAAAAATATTTTAAATGGAGTAATAGCTTATGGATAATACCCATTCAAAACAATAGTTTATCAGCATCGTATTGTTGCCTATGCTGAGACTCCACAGTTAAGTTCTGAAGGACGACAAGGACACTATATATGCATGCTGTATTTTATGGCTCTCCCTAAATTTTCTGAAGTTTTCCCTTGAATCAACACAAAAGAGGATTATTGCACAATTATCATAGTGCTTTTCTGGCTGACTCCTGCATTTATTCAGATAATAGGTAGCCTTCTGACTTGCCCTCTTTACTAAAGGCTTTAAAGGATACCTTTAAGATGTCAATTCTTTTCCTTTTACATTAATATCTGTTCAGCAAAGTTCTATACACTCACCAGACTAAAGAACTCCTCAAAAGTTGGGGCTTAAGAAACTAGGTGATCTCTTCGAAGCTACAGAATGATATCCTACCGTCCACTCTCTAGAACAGTGCTAACATAACTTTTAGCAATGATGGGAATGTTCTATATCTGTGCTATCCAACATGGTAGCCACTAGCCATATGTGATTACTAAATACCTGAAATGTGGCCAGTGTGACTGGAGAATTGGATTTTAAATTTTATCCAGTTGTAATTAAATTAATTTAAATAGGCACATGTGGCTAATGGCTACTATATTAGAGAGTACAGCTCTAGAAAGTTCTCTGAGATTTCCACAAAGCTCTGATACCTACCTCAGTATAATTTTCTAAAACCTAAAATTCAGAAAAGGGAAAGAATTTTGTTGCTTGTACAAGTTTTACTGAGTCTCAACCCAATGTGAATATGATATGTTACCATAAATAAAAGTGACAACTACAGGTCATATTAATGAATTCTTAGCAGGGCATAAAATAACTGCTGAGAACTTAAAAATAAATGAATGGAAAAAATTACAGGTATCTTATAGAGAAAAATATGACTATAATATAAACTAGGGATATGTGAAAATGCTTATTTTTAAAGACTATTATAGATGTCCAGATAGGATGGAAAACTGAGCACAAATGTTACCCACTTTCAGTTCTGATGTCTCAATTGAACACTACATAAGCATTTGAAAACAAATGAATCACTACAACAAACAGAACTGAAGAAAAACTTCAGTGAAAATTAAAATTACAGAAGACAAAACACAGAGAAAAATGTTAATTTAAGTAGTAGTGTAGAGGAAGACAGTGGAATATGGTGCTCATAAAGGAGCTAATTTGCCCCACTGAAGCTAGAAGAGTATAAGGACTCAAAAGTGTCTGGTAAAAAGAAGGGCAAGAGTTATACAGGAAGATAAACTGAGAGACTAATTCAAGGTATATAAATGATTAGTGACCCCTACCCTCCACCCCATTTTCCCGCAGAATAACTAAAGATAAGAGAGCAGATGTAGCAACTGACCAGCCTAGAGAAATGACATGCCCAAACCCTCCCTGATATATGAATCTTTCACAGTACACAAACAGATATACAGCAAATCTTGTGGTATTAAAATTTCATGGCAGAGGCAGCAATTATGGGGAAAAATGTTTAAATATGCTCCTTCAGGCAATGAAACTGAAAAAAAAAATTGACCAACACTGCTCTGAAGTGAGGTTTTCCAATCTGCACTCCCAACCTGTATTTTGGTGCTTCACTCAACCCTTAATGAGCAACCAAAATATTAATATATAGGGAAAGCTTCCAAGGAGAGAGGGACATGAACAGAAAGACACACATACACACACACACACACACACACACACACACACACAAAATGACTCCAGAGGAAACAGAAAATAATATATTCAGAAAAAGAAGCACATATGGGCAGCTTATCTTTGACAAAGGAGGCAAGAATATACAATGGAAAAAAAGACAGCCTCTTCAATAAGTGGTGCTGGGAACATTGGACAGCAACATGTAAAAGAATGAAATTAGAACACTTCCTAACACCATACACAAAAATAAACTCCAAATGGATTAAAGACCTACATGTAAGGCCAGATACTATAAAACTCCTAGAGGAAAACATAGGCAGAACACTCTATGACATACATCAAAGCAACATCCTTTTTGACCCACCTCCTAGAATCATGGAAATAAAATCAAGAATAAACAAATGGGACCTCATGAAACTTAAAAGCTTTTGCACAGCGAAAGAAACCATAAACAAGACAAGCAGACAGCCCTCAGAATGGGAGAAAATACTTGCCAACGAAGCAACAGACAAAGGATTAATCTCCAAAATACATAAACAGCTCATGCAGCTTAATACCAAAAAAGCAAATAACCCAATCCACAAATGGATGGAAGACCTAAACAGACATTTCTCCAAAGAAGACATACAGATGGCCAACAAACACATGAAAACATGCTCAACATCACTCATCATTAGAGAAATGCAAGTCAAAGCCACAATGAGGTATCACCTCATACCAGTCAGAATGGCCATCATCAAAAAATTTAGGAACAATACACTCTGGAGAGGCTGTGGAGAAAAGGGAACCCTCCTGGACTGCTGGTGGGAATGAAAAGTGATACAGCCACTATGGAAACAGTAAGGAGGTTCCTTAAAAAACTAACAATAGAACTACCATATGACCCAGCAATCCCACTACTGGGCATATACCCTGAGAAAACCATAATCCAAAAAGATACATGTACCACAATGTTCACTGCATCATTATTTACAATAGCCAGGACATGGAAGCAACCTAAATGCCCATCAACAGATGAATGGACAAAGAAGACGTGGCACATACATACAGTGGAATATTACTTTGCAACAAAAAGGAATGAAATTGAGTTATCTGTAGTGAGGTGGATGGTCCTAGAGTCTGTCATACAGAGTGAAGTCAGAAAGAGAAAAACAAATACAGTATGCTAATGCATATATATGGAATCTAAAAAAATAGTATTGATGAACTCAATGGCAGAGGAATAGTAAAGACACAGACATAGAGAACAGACTTGAGGAGACAGAGGGGGAGACGGAGAAGCTGGGACAAAGTGAGAGAGTAGTATTGACATTTATACACTTCCAAATGTAAAATAGATAGCTAGTGGAAAGCAACTGCCTAACACAGGGAGATAAACTCAATGATTGCTGATGACCTAGAGGGGTGGGATAGGAAGGGTGGGAGGCAGGCTCAAAAGGGAGGGAATATGGAGATATATGTATAAATACAGCTGATTTGCTTTGTTGTACAGCGGCAACTGGCACAACAGTGTAAAGCTATTATACTGCAATAAAGATCCGGGGGAGGAAAAAAAAACCACCTATCCTTCTGAAACTATTCCAAAAAATCTCAGAGGAAGAAATACTCCCAAACTCATTCTATGAGGTCTCCATCACCCTGATGCCAAAATTGGACAAAGATACCACAAAAAAAATTACAGGTCAATATCAATGATGAACACAGATGCAAAAATCCTCAACAAAATATTAGCAAACTGAATCCAACAACACATTAAAAGGATCATACACCATGATCAAGTGGGATTTGTCCCAAGGATGCAAGGGTTCTTCAGTATCCACAAATCAATCGGTGTGATATACCACATCAACAAATTGAAGAATAAAAATGATATGATCATCTCAACAGATGCAGAGAAAGCTTTTGACAAAATTCAAAACTCATTTATGATAAAAACTCTCCAGAAAGTGGGCACAGAGGGAGCATACCTCAACGTAATAAGGCCATATACCACAAACCTAGAGCTAACATCATAATCAAGGGTGAAAAGTTGAAAGCATTTCTTCTAAGATCAGGAACAAGACAAGGATGCCCACTATCGCCACTTTTATTCAGCATAGTTTTGGAAGTCCTAGCCATCTCAATCCGAGAAGAAAAAGAAATACAGGGAATCCAAATTGGAAGAGAAGAAGTAAAACTGTCACTGTTTGCAGATAACATGATATTATACATAGAAAATCCTAAAGATGCTACCAGAAAACTACTGGATCTCATCAATGAATCTAGTAAAATTGCAGGATACAAAATTAATATACAGAAATTTCTTGCATTTCTATATACTACCAATGAAAGATCAAAAAGAGAAATTAAGGAAACAATCCCATTTGGCACTGCAACATAAAGAATAGAATACCTAGGAATAAACCTACCTAAAGAGACAAAAGACCTGAACTCTGAAAACTATAAGACACTGATGAAAGAAATCAAAGATGACACAAACAGATAGAAAGATATACCATGTTCTTGGATTGGAAGAATCAATACTGTCAAAATGACTATACTACCGAAGGCAATGTACAGATTCAATGCAATCTCTATCAAATTACCAATGGCATTTTTCATTTAACTGGAACAAAATATCTTAAAACTTGTATGAAGACACTAAAGATCCCAAATAGCCAAAGCAATCTTAAGAAAGAAAAACACAGCTTCAGGAATCAGGCTGCCTGACTTCAGACTATACTACAAAGCTACAGTATCAAAACACTATGGTACTGGCACAGAAACAGAAATATAGATCAATGGAACAGGACAGAAAGCCCAGAAACAAACTCATGCACCTATGGTCAACTAATATATGACACAGGAGGCAAAACTGTACAATGGAGAAAAGACTCTTCATAAATGGTGTTGGGAAAACTGGATGGCTACATGTAAAAGGAAAAAATTTGAATATTAACACCATACACAAAAATAAATTCAAAATGGATTAAAGGCATAAATGTGAGACCCGCTACTATAAATCTCCTAGAGGAAAATATAGGCAGAACACTCTCTGACATAAATCACAGCAATATCTTTTACAATCTGTCTCCTAGAGCAAGAGAAATAAAAACAAAAATAAACAAATGGGATCTAATCAAACTCAAAAGCTTTTGCCCAGCAAAGCCATAAACAAAAAGACAACCCACAGAACAGGAGAAAATATTCGCAAACAATGTGACCAAAAAGGGATTAATCTTCAAAATTTACAAATAGATCATGCAGCTCAATATAAAAAACAACCCAATCAAAAAATTGGGCAGAAGACCTAAACAGACTGTTCTCCAAAGAAGACATAAGGATGACCAAAAGGCACAGGAAAAGATGCTTAACATCACTAATTATTAGAGAAATGCAAATCAAAACTACAATGAGGTATCACCTCTCACTAGTCAGAATGGCCGTCATCAAAAAGTCTACAAACAAAAAATGCTGGAGAGGGTATGGAGAAAAGGGACCCCTCTCACACTGTTGGTGCGAATATAAATTGGTGCAGCCACAATGGAGGACAGGATGGAAGTTCCTTAAGAAACTAAAAATAGAGCTACCATATGATCTAGCAATCCCACTCCTTGGGCATATATCTGGAGAAAAATATGGTTTGAAAGGATACATGCACCCCAATGTTCATCGCTACACTATTTACAATAGCCAAGACATGGAAACAACCTAAATGTCCACCGACAGAGAAATGGACAAAGAAGATATGGTACATATACAAAATGGACTATTACTCAGCCATAAAAAAGAATGAAATAATGCCATTTGCATCAACATGGATGGACCTGAAGATTATCATACTAAGTGAAGTCAGACAGAGAAAGACAAATATCATGTGATATTGCTTATATATGGAATCTAAGGGGAAAAAATGATACAAACGAACTTATTTACAAAACAGAAACAGACTCACAGACTTAGAGAATGAACTTATGGTTATGGGGCGGGGGGGGGGAGGGAAGGATGAGGGGAAGGACAGACTGTGAGTTTGGGGTTGACATGTATACAATGTTATACTTAAAAACAGATAACCAACAAGGACCCACTGTATAGCACAGGGAACTCTGCTCAATACTCTGTAATAATCTAAATGGAAAAAGAATGTGTAAAAGAATAGATACGTGTATATGTGTAACTGAATCACTTTGCTTTACACCTGAAACTAACACAACCTTGTTAATCAACTCTACTCCAATATAAAATAAAAATTAAAGAAAAAAAAAAGACAAGACAGATATATGGAAAATCTCCAAATGCTTGGTGATTTTAACAATACATTTCTGCATAACATAAGGGTCAAAGAAGAAATCTCAAGAGAAACTTAAAAATACTTTGAATTAAATTTTCATTCAACTTAACAAAATTTGTGGAATTCAGCAAAAGCAGTGCTTAGAAGGAAATTTAGGGCTTCCTAGGTGGTGCAGTGGTTGAGAATCCGCCTGCCAACGCAGGGGACACAGGTTTGATCCCTGTTCCAGGAAGATCCCACATGCCGCAGAGCAACTCAGCCCGTGCACCACAACTATTGAGCCTGTGCTTTAGAGCCCATGAGCCACAACTATTGAGCCCATGTGCTACAACTACTGAAGCCCATGTGCCTAGTGCCCGTGCTCCGCAACAAGAGAAGCCACGGCAATGAGCAGCCCCCACTCACCACAACTAAAAAAGAAGAAAGCCCGCACACAGCAAAAAAGACCCAGCACAGCCAATAAAATTAATTAATTAATTAATTAATTTTAAAAAAAGGAGGAAATTTACAGCACTGAATATATATATTGGGGAAAAGAAAGATCAGAAAGCAATAATCTAAGCTTTAACTTTAGGAAACTACAGAAAGATGAACAACATAAAACTAAAGCAAGTAGGAGAAAAGAAATAAAAAATTAGATAAAAATTCATTGGAATTAAAGACAGAAAATCAATAGATGAAAAATCAACTAAACAAAATCTGATTCTTTAAAAAGATCAAAGATTCTTTGAAAACTGATGAATTTCTATCCAAGATAACCAAGTAAAAAAGAGAAATGACACAAATTTCTAAAATTAGAAATAAAAGAGGGGTCCATCACTACTGATCTATGGACCTTAAAAGGATAATCAAGAATATGAACAACTCTATGTTTGCAAATTTGATGACTTAGATGAACCAGACCAATTCCTTGAAAGACACAAACTACCAAAACTCAAACAAGAAGAAACAGATAACCTGAATAGTCCTATACCTATTTTTAAAATTGAATCAATAATTGATAACTCTCAGTAAACCAGGAATAAAGAGGGAACTTGTTCAACTTGATAAAGAGTATCTGTAAGAAACCTAACTTCATACTTAATGGTGAGAAACTTGAAGTTTTCCCACTTTAGATCTGGTAAAAGGCAAGAATGAGTCTTCTCACCATTGCTTTTCTACATTGTACAGGAAGCCCTTGTTAATTCAATAAGGCCAGAAAAAGAAATAAAAGGTATACAGGTTGGGAAGGAAGACATAAATCTGTCTCTATTCACAGATGACATAATTGCTTATGTAGAAAATCTGAAAGAAGTGACAAAAAACTCCTGGAATTAAGAAGCAGCTACAGCAAAGTTGTAGGATATAAGGTTAATATACAAAAGTCAATTGCATTCTTATATACCATCAACAACTTTGAAATTATAAACACAGTATCATTAATATTAACAGCCAAAAAAAACCCACCCTGAAATATTAGGTATAAATCTTTTTAAAAAGTACAAGTTCTGTAGGAGGAAAATTACAAAACTGATTAAAAAAATCTAAGAAGATATAAATAAATAGCAAGCTATTCCATGTTCATGGACAGGAAGTCTTGCTATTGCTAAGATGTCAATTTTCCCCAAATTAATCTACAGATTCAATGCAATCTCAATCAAAATCCCAGCTAACTTATTTTGTGGATATCAACATACTGATTCTAAAGTTTGGAGAGGCAAATGATCCAAAATAGTCAATACAACATTGAAGGAAAAGAACAAACTTGGAGGACTCATACTATCTGACTTCAAGAATTATTATAAAGCTACAGTAATGAAGACAGTGTGGTGCTGCTGAAAGAATAGACAAATAGGTCAATGAAACAAAACAGAGAGCTCAAAAATCGAGCCCCAGAAATATACTCAAATAAACTGATATCTGATAAAGGAGAAAAAGCAAGACAATGGAGCAAAGACAGTCTTTTCTACAAATGATGCTGGAACAACTGGAAATTTGTATGCTTTCACCAAAAAAAAGAAAAAAAAATCAAAATGGATCATAGACCTAAATGTAAATGCAAAATCATAAAACTTCTAGAGCATAACATGTGAGAAAACTTAGTGATCTTGTGTTTGGTAATAACTTTTTAGATATAACACCAAAGGCACTATTCAGGAAAAAATAATTGTTAAGCTGCACTTCATTAAAATTTAAAACTCTGCTCTGTGAAAATATTACGAGAATGAACTCAAGTCACAGACTAGGAGAAAGAAAGTATTTGCAAAACACATATCTGATAAAGGACTAATATCCAAAATGCACAAAAAAAATCCTCAAAACTGAACAATAAGAAAACCAACAAGCCAAGTTAAAAAAGAGCAAAAGATTGAACAGATACCTCACCCAGAAAGATAAACAGACTGCAAATAAGTATTTGAAAAGACGGTCAACCTCATATGTCATTAGGAAACTGCGAATTAAAACAATGAAATACTGTTACACATCTATTAGTACAGATAAAAATGATAAAACAAAACAAAATCTGACAATATCAAATGCTGACAAGAATAGGGAACAACAGGAACTCTCATTAACTGCTAGTGGGAATGCAAAATGATACAGTCACTTTAGAAGACAGTTGACAGTTTCTTACAAATCTAAACACAGTCTTCTGTGGACATCTAGCAATTATGCTCCTAGGTATTTACTCAGTTGAACTGAAAACAAGTCCACACAAAACCTCACACATGAACGTTTAGAGAAGCTTTACTTATAATCACCCAAAACTATAGCAATCAAGATGTCCTTCAACTGAGGTGAATGGACAAATTGTGGTATAGCCACGCAATGGAATATTACACAGTGAAGTTTTTTATAAAAATGAGCCATTAAGCCACAAAAAGACATAGAAAAATCTTAATTGCATATAGCTAAGTCAAAGAACCAGTCTGAAAGGGCTACATACTATATGATTCCCAGAATATGACATTCTGAAAGAGGAAAAATTATAGACACAGACCATCAGCCAATGGCTGCGAGGGGTTTGGTGGGAAGGGAGAAGGAATGAATAGGTGAAGTACAGGAGATTTTCAGAGGGGTGAAACTATTCTGTCTGATACTATAATGGTGGACACATGACATTATGCATTTGTACAATACAAAGAATGGAACTCAGTGTAGACTATGGACTTCAGTTAATAATAATGTATCAATATTGGTTTGTTAATTGTAACAAACATACCACACTAATGCAATATGTTAATAACTGGTGAAACTATGGATAGTGCAGAGAGGGCTATATGCAAAAACTCTGAACTGTTAGCTCAATTTTCCTATAACTCTGACACTGTTAGAATTAAATCTATGAATTAAATGTTTGTGTACACATATATATCCACATATGTATATACACATACACATATATATGTGAAATTAAGCTATTTATACTCTTAATTAATAATACAGAGTGACCACGAAATAGAAGATATAATAGAAAGCCATGTCTCAGAATCTACCATTTTGTTGGTGGTTTGTTTTGTTGTCTTTACTCCCATTCCCAACACTCCAGATGAGTGTTCATTATACAGCCTGTATGGGCCTTGCTCCACAGATACAAACATGAATAATTTCAGAAAATGGAAGAGAATCAGACTGAATTTACAGACTAAAAGACAATGGGGTCTAGATTAGTGGACATAAATCTTCAACCCTAAAACAGAAATCTAAACTTTAATAACGTTCAGTAGCCAGGAAGGTACAAAATTATACGATATATGGGTTAATACAACTGGTAGAGATAGAGCTTATGGCAAACTAGACAGAGCTTGTCTGGTCTAAATCGTAAAAAACAAAGAGGCCAAATAAAATATGTGCTGGCTGGAGTTCTGTCACCTACAATTAAGCTGGACTTACTAACTTTAGTCAACATAGATAAAATAGAAAAGCACTTATGTTGAGCCTAATGTGCCCCCTCTTTTTCTTTAACTATAGAACACTTACTGAAATAACAAATCTATTGATAAAAAATTTATCTAATGCAGCCTAAATCACTAACACTGGTTTAAGCAATTTAGTATAATTTACCTCTTGAGTCATACAGAAAGTATCTTAAAACTAATTCTTAAAAATACACCTAAGGACTTCCCTGGTGGTCCAGTGGTTAAGACTCCATGTTTCCAATGCAAGGGATACGGGTTTGATCCCTGGTGGTAGAACTAAAATCCCACATGCCACAGGGCGCAGCCAAAAACAAACAAATAAACAAAAAACCCAAAAACAACAAAAAAAAACCTCAAAGAAATTCTCATCTTAAGCAAGTATCCTGACATCAAAATTATTTATATGATCTTATGTTCATAAAACTATCAAAACTTTCACGTAAAAGCTTTTAGAAACATACAAAGAGTTATGAATTGGGAAGTTATGAAGATAACATAGACAGTCAAGCAAAGTCAGCTCATTAAATTTGTTTGAAATTCCCTCTAGAAATATTGAGGGAATGTACTTTATTTCCCCTATACTTCATGTATAAGAAACGTTATGTATATGAAACTTGATTTAATCATGAATGGTATCTGAAATGTAATAACCTGAATTCTTTTTTTTTTAAATTTTATTATTTATTTATTATTTTTTGGGGGTACACCAAGTTCAATCATCTGTTTTTATACACATATCCCCGTATTCCCTCCCTCCCGCGACTCACCCCCACCCTCTTAATGTATAGGTATGAACAAACGAAATTATGAATAACTTCACACATAATTCATATATAAAGAGTGATGATGCCAATGAACTGGAGAAACAGACTGATTAAAAATACTACATTACTAGTGTTTAGTGTATACAGTTTTAGTATTGTAAGATGATAAAGTTATAGAGATTTGTTACACAATGTGAATATATTTAACAGTACTGAATTGTACACTTAAAAATGGCTGGGTTTTATTCAATGTCGTTTTTCTTTTACCACAATAAAAAAAATTTTAAATACTGTATTATTTGTTACCATGCTTCATCTGATATTTTAGGAAAGGCCTAAAATGAATGTTAACAAAAATATACAGCAGAAATATCAGCTCTAACATATAACTTTCACCTGTACAAATTATTTCCTTCCAAGACAAAAAAAGAAATAATAAAGGCTGAAATTTAATTCTCTAATGTGTTTTTCTCTATATTTCCTCTAACCAGTGTGTTTACTGCACAAGAAAGATAAAAACTCACGTTTAATGTCTTTTATCCTAAAAATTATAGTAAATAAGAGGTGAAGTACTAGAAAACTTTCTCCTCCTCAATAACTGAATCCAGCCAATGATTATTACACAATCCTCACAAATTTTTTCTTTTTTTTTCTTTTATTTTAAAAAAAATTTTTGGCCATGCCATGTGACTTGCAGGATCTTAGTTCTCCAACCAGGGATCGAACCCGTAACCTCGGCAGTGAAAGCTCAGAGTCCTAGCCACTGGATCATCAGGGAATTGCCAAGTAAACTTTTTCCATTGAAATAAATTAAAAACATGATGATATATTCCATATTAGTTTAGGTTATTTTTACCACACAATTTCTGTTTAATGGTTATCTATAATTCCATCTCAAAAACTATACACAACACTTCTATAAAACATAGCTTTTACTTAGGAAAATAAGTTATTTCATCATAAATTCAAAGATTCTAGAATATGGCTGAGGCAATGAAATCTCTCCTTTTGAGAGAGGTTTAAAAAAGGACACCAGGTTTACTTTCACCTTGGTTTAACACAAAAAGAGAAAAACGAAGAATAAAAAAGGATCAAAGTTGAAAACAAACGTGAGTTCTCTCTTACTGTCAAATGTACTAATAAATACGACTTCTTAGTCATTTCCATTAAAAAAAAAAAGTATATACATGACATGCCTACAGTTTCACAATAGCAATCTTGCAATATCATAGGCCAAAACAGGCTTTCACTTCAAAATGCAATAATTTATATTTAAGCAAACAATCCAGAAGAACCCTGACCCAATAAGGAGCCATACAACACGACTCAATGAACGAAAGTGAGGTACATGGACTATTTCTGATAATAAACCTTAGGCGGCACACAGATCCATATTTTAAATTTTAATTATTACACATTCATTTTTATACCTTGCTTATTATAGCAAAGAAGGTTGACTCCCCATGGAATAAGGGTAATGATGCATACATTTTGAAATACATTTATTTAGGTATAACATAGGGTAGATTTAAAGAGACATTAAATTAAAATGGCATAGATGATATGCAGATTTGGCAATACTGTGAAGGTGAACTGTGAATGTCTTAAGCACTGCTGTAGATTATATTTGTCATAGAAAATAGTGGTCACATTAATGTTGGACATTCTGCTAAGTACCTACATTATCTCATTCTATCTTTACAACAATCTATTAGATTATTACTAAATTGAATTCACAGATTTTTACATTAGAAAATTAAGGGTCAAAAACGCTAACAAATCTGCCCAAGGTCATCAAGGGTAGTAAAATGCAGAGCCAGGATTAGACCACAGGTCTGTCAGATACTAAAGTCTGAGTTCTTGCCCAATGTGTTATACTAGTTCTCAAGTCTAAAGGAGGAAAGACTGAGAGGATGAAGTAAAACTGAAATAGATCTCTCTGAGACAGAAACACATCAATCACTTAGTGTGATTCCCAACAAAAGTTCATATATAATATGTTTCCCTGCCATAATTAGAGTACAGTTACAGCACTTGCTGGAGCTTCAGGCTCCAAGCTTTGTTGTGCCAAAAAATACTGCTAGAAAAAGGATTAAGCAACAGAGTTATATGGAACATCAAGTTCATATTCCCTATATCCAAGTATCTTTGTATTGCATGTATCTAAGAACACGTGATTACTATCACCGGTTAAATAACACTTAACCAGTCCCTACATCTAGGAGCCCAACAAAGGACAAAGCACATTTCTGCTAAAAAACAAGGGTCTCTTCTAGTCATATCTGCTTGTCTAGAGGTCCAATGCTAGAAACCATATCACTGACTCCTCCCAACTTTGCTTGAATTCCAAGCACTTTTTATATTTAATAACAAAGGAGCCAATGGCCTAATGAATTACACCCTCATCTGACTATGGGACAGAGAAATTTAAAGAATTAAACTTTATTAGAGTAAGTTAAATAAAATAAATTTTCCAGTGTACACTGCAAAACAATTCTATATTATGAAAAGCTGGAGAATATGTACCTGAATTCATTTAGGGCATCAACTATTCGATTATATGCCAAACTCCTCTGACTGGCATCAGCTGATCTTCGGCTCATTTTCATAGCCTTGAAAGCAATCAAATAGTTAATTCTTATACTGAGCGTGGGCAAAATATGGGGAAAGAAAGTAGAAGACAAAGTCACACATTTCCACAACATTCTACCCACCATTCTTAACTAGATATATATAAAGACACACATACTTCTGATGGATTTTTTTTTTGCACCTTTGGTCATTTAATGAATACATTAAAATTCAAATTTTTCCAGTGTTAAGCCTCTTATCTTAACTGTCAAACCACAGAATGTCAACACACAAAGAAACTGATGTTGACAGTTTCTGGGTTACATAAAACTTTTTTCTCCCAGATTATAAAATAATAACTCAATAACAACAGCTCCTGGGTTTCGCTAGTATTTCGTAAATAATGGTTCTGTTAAGTAAATCTTTTTTAAAATCTAAAATGTAAAGATCCTACTGAAAGATATCTCAAATTATTAGTAATATCTGCTTTCTTAAAAACATATTTAGCCAAGGTTGAGAAGTCCTGCTTTAGGTAGATAAAAAGGGGATAATGATTAGAATATAGGTATCAGAAAGAACTTTGAAATTTTTCACTTTTTCAAAAAAGAATGTAATTCTGAATTATTTATATAATTACACATTGATTTTTAAAATGTTTAAACATATATTTAAGAGAAGGTTAGACTACTTCAGGCTAGAATCATTCATGTACATCCAAAAGCTTCACAGGGTAAAAGTGACACTATGTTTTCACAAACTGCTGAGAGACTCCCAATTTATAAAGAAGTAAATATTCTTTAGCTAGAATTGAACAGTATTCTTCCTTAATTTTACCAACAGTAAAAAATTTTAATTACATTATAGATTTCAAATGGTAGTACAGACGCTGGAATAATTCCCACAGTGCTCAGAGACAGAATCCATAGCTTTTCATTAAAAAAATAAACAAGTGATAGTTTGAAAACTGGCCCTAGAACATAACTCATTTGGATAGTTCAGTGTTTACTATATTCTATGATTAATTACCAACTATAGAACGTTTTAAATTAAGTTCTATTCTATTCTACACTTTAGGTTGTAGAATGAACAAAGCATTAAAACATTAAAAAGTAATCTTTAATGAATTCTATAATGCCTGAATATTTCAAGTTTTATACAAAGTTTAAACACTTCTCCCAGTAACTGAAACGTCAGTTCAGCCACAGCTTAATATTCCATTTACTGACTTTGGCAACAACAGACTACAAAATGAGACAGCAGCAAACTGAAGAAAATGTCACCAGTGTTGAACTTCTGAAAAAGTAAACGAAAACGGACTTTACTCATCTGCTCAGTAAAAAGGTACTGCTAATGATCTATTTGTCTTTTAATAGATTTAATGTGAATAACTAATATAGTGTCTTCTCTAAAGGCAGATGGATCCTCAGGCACTACTGAGTTACTGAAATGCATCTTCTGCTTGCTAGAACATCCTAATTGGTCTTGCATCTCTAGTCTCTTTGACTAGTCTCTTAAACACACTGCCAAAATAATCTTCCTAGACTACAATTTGAAGACAGCCTAACAAAGTCAAAAATCCTGGCAAGCACTCTAGACTCTGTGATCTGGTCCCCATTAACTCTGCCAGCCATACCACTCACTACTCTTCTTTGTATCGTTTCCCTTCTGCATACTGTCACAGGAATTAAGAACTTTAGTTACACCCACTGATTCATTAACTTAATTTATAGGAATCGCTTGTAAAATATAATCTGGAAAACTCACCAAGATGCTAACTGCAGTGTAGCTATAGTTGTGAAAAAGAAGAAATGGCCTAATAAAAAAGTTACTTAAATGCAGGAAAGCCACTAAAATACATTTAAGAACCATTTAAAATGAGAAATGTATATGTTAACAGTGATTAATTTTCCAAAATAAGCATGTAATTAAAACAACATGAACGCAGCACAGTCCCAATCAAGTAAAATTACAATATGCATAGAAGAGACCTGGGTAAGACTTAAGCAAAATGTTAATGAGTTATCTTTGGGCGACAAGGATATCAATTTTTCTTGTTATTCTGCTATATTCATTTTTCAAAGCTTTATGTTTAAAAAAAAACCCTACACATCCTTTAAGATGCAGTTCAAATGAAACATCTTCCCAGTAGGAAGTCATTTTTCTTCCCTATGAACTCCTAAAAAATTCTGTTTCTCCTTTTTTAGCAATCCCTATGTTCTATCCGATATTCACAATTTTCTTACTTTACATCAATTTAGTACATGCACTATCAGCAGCATTTGACACGACTGATCACTCCTACCTTCTTAAACCACTTTCTTCACTTGGCTCACCCCCAAAAGTACTCTCTCTTGTTTTTCCTCCTACTTGAATGGCCAATCCTCAGTTTCCCTGCTGGTTCTCAACTCCTTAAATTTTAACTACTGAAACTCTCCACAAATGAGGCCTAGGATCTCCTTCTCCTCTCTTCTCTTTCTCAATCAGTTTCTCAGCTTAAAATACCATCTACACACTGGTGACTATCCAGCCTGGACCTTCCCCCTAAACTCTACACTCACAACAACTTGGATATCCAGGAGACACTGCAAACATACTCCTGATCTTCCTCTACCAAAACTGTTCCATTTATAGTTTTCCCATTTTAGTACTGGCAACTCCATCCTTCTTACTAGTCAAAAGAAAAATTCCCAGTCAACCGGTATTTTTCTTTCTCTTACATCCCAATTCAGTCCATCAGCTAATCTCATTAACTCTATTTTTAAATATATTCAGAATCCAACCACTTCTCACCAATCCCATCATGAAAGTGGTTTAAGTATCCACCATCTCTCACCTGAATTATTTCAACAGCCTTGAAACTGACCCCAAAGCTTTCACCTTTGCCCCTAGAAATCTATTCTCCACCAGTAGTAAAAGTGATTCTCATGAATAATGTCATCTTCCTGCTCAAAATACTCCAGTGGTTTCCCATCTTTCTTAAGAGTAAATGCCAATGCTCATACAATGGTATCCTATAAGGCCCTACAACATCCAGTCCTACTTTTAACCTAGCAACTCTGGCCTCCCTACTATCCCTTACTGATGCTCAAGCATCAGGCTTACTCCTTTGCCCCTGCCTGGAACATTCTTCTCTCAGATGGTTATAGCTAACTTTCTCCATATCTCTGAACCATATGTCATTTTATCAGGAGCTTTCTTGACTATCTTATAAAAATGTATAATCTTTCCATCCAACATTCCTTAAAAACCTTTCTCTGTTTTATTTTTCTCCACAGCACTTATTATCATCTAAAATCTTATGTATTCATTTGTTTCTATGCTGTTCCATGAGGCCAGGAGTGTTGCTTTTTTTCACATCTTATCCTCCGTTGCTAGCACAGTGCCTGCCACATTACAGGCCCTCAAATATTTATTTGCTGAATGAATAAATGATGTTAGATCTTTTTTTAGGCAGTAGCTCCTTAAAAAGAGCGGAAATCTACTTTGCATCTCCCAGATCACTTTGTAGGGTACCTGCACAGAACCTGTTAATTTTTCTGCCAAATGAATAAACACAATGCTTAAGCAAGAGAATAAGATTCAAATGGAAATAAAAAATATAAACAAACCATAAACATGACTATGCTTACCTGTTCTATTGCACTCTTTAATTTGTTCATGTGGCTTTCAAACAGAGGAAAATGTGAAAAGAAGAATTCATTAAATTTGCTACTTTCATCTTCATCTTTGGATAATGAAAAGATTACCCCAATTGCAATCTTCTTTTTCCTCACAATTCCTGGATTAGGGCCACAGCTTTCATCTGACAGATTAAAGCTTTCCTCTATAGACCTTAAAAATAAATGTTTTTATATTTTAAAAAAATATAAAAATAATTAAATTCACAATTTCCTCTCCTTGATAATTAAATGTAGGCAAGCTAAAGGTCTTCCAGTGTGTTATCAAGTAAATCTAAAAATTCATATCAATTGTGTATCTCTTTGAGAAATCTACTGGCTATTCCTTTATACTCACATTTTTGTAAGAAATCTTAATAGAGAGTCAGATTGGAAACACTTTTGTTCAATTAGAAGTCACTAAAAAAGTAGATAATCCAATGCATAACCAACCTAAAAGAGCCTGAATTTTAAGGCGTATAAATGAGTGTGATATAATCTTTTTGCTGTTCTAAAATCTACTTATCTCTCCTTTTGATTCCAGGAGTAAAATCAAAGGTGAAGGAATAAAGGGAGTGAATAAAAAAGGAAACAAGAAGCTTCATTATCTTTAACTGCACTTAACACAGACTAAAAAAAAGAATCTTTCAAGAATGAATTAACCTGCCAAAATAGAAATATGAAAAACTGGAATATCAAAACACGCAGTAAATGGATCTGAGACCAAAGAAGACTTAAAACTATAAAACCCTTAGAAGAAAACGTAGGGTAAAAGCTTCATGATGCTGGATTTGGCAATGATTTCTTGGATATGGCACCAAAAGTAAAGGCAACAGAAGAAAAAAATAGATAAATTGGGCTACATAAAAATTAAGAATTATTGTGTATCAAAAGACACTATCAACAGAATAAAACGGGAACTAATGGAATGTGACAAAATATTTGCAAAGCATATATCTGTTAAGGGATTGATATCTCTGGAAATATATAAAGAACTCCTAAATTCAACAACAACAAAAAACCCACCTAATTAAAAAAATGGGTAAAACACCTGAACAGACATATCTCCAAAGAAAATATATGTATGGCCAATAAGCACACAAAAACAAGCTCAACATCACTAGCCATTAGGGAAATGCAAATCAAAACTATGAGATACCACTTCACACCCATAAGGATAGTTACTATTTAAAAAAACAAACAAAACAAAACAAACAAATGACAGAAATTAACTACTGGTGAGGATGTGGACAAATCAGAATTCTTGTGCATTTCTAGTGGGGGGATCTCCTGACGGTCCAGGGGTTAGGACTCCACGTTTCCAATCCATGGGTTCAGTCCCTGGTCAGGGAACTAAGATATGTGGCAAGGCCAAAAAAACAAACACACACCCTGGCCTTTTCTAGTGGGAACGTAAATAAAATGGTGCTGCCACTGTGGTGAAAAGTATGGCAGTTCCTCAAAAACTTCAATACAGAATTACAATATGATCCAGAAATTCCACTTCTGGGCATATAACCAAAAGAATTGAAAGCAGGGACTCGAACAGTGTTTGTAGACCCATGTTCATATCAGCATAGTCACAACAGCAAAAAGGTGAAAGCAATCCAAATGTCCAAGAACCGATGAGTGGATAAATAAAACGTGGTATGTATACACATGGAATGCTAGTCATTAAAAAGAATGAAATTCTGATACATGCTACAACATGGATGAACCCTGAAGGCATGCTAAGTGGAATAAAGCAGACATAAAGGGATACATATTCCATGATTCCACTTATATGAGGTATGTAGAGCAGTCAAATTAACAGAGAAAAAAATAGCACAGTAGTTTCCAGGGGCTAAGGGGAGGGAGGAACGGGGAATTATTGCTTAATGTGTATAGAGGTACAGTTTGTGGAGATAAAGTTGTGGATGTGAATGGCTATCGCTGCAGAACAATGTGAAGGTACTTAATGTCACTGAACTATACAGCTAATAATGGTTAAAATGGTAAATTGTATGTTATGCATAACAACCACAATTTTTTAAAATGTAATACACTTTAAAAGTTTCCAGTTCCAGACTTTAAAAACACAAAATACAAGTCCAGGCTCTTAACATACAAAACTGTGTTTAAGGAACTATTCAATCTTGTGGTAAATTAAAAGTCCCAACTTACCATCTAGGAAATACCCCATTCTCCAAACTTGTTGTTTGGCTACGTCGCCAGCGTCGCTGGTAGCTGCTGGCACAACTTCGAGTAAGTGAGGAGTTCGGAGAAGGAAATGGTGTAATAAGCAAGCTGCTGAGAGATGCTGTCAAGTCAGAGTAAGAACAAGTAGAATGTATAAGTTAATAATAACTAAAAACAACGAAAAATTTCTTTTTAATCAATTTAAGAGTGGTGATTCAAGTTTTCCCTCTTGCTAAATGATGCTCTAAAATTTCCATTTAAAAAAATACATCACTGCTGGAGCAATGTCCCAGAAAAAAATCACATATTAAAAGTGAGTTGGCAAGAGACCCTGACAATTCCCTTTTGACATCCTTACCTTCCTCACCCCCACCCGAGAAGAAAATGCTACTTTGAAATAAAGCTTTATTCCTTTGGCCATGACACTGTCTCCTAGTTTAGCTGAACACTTAGTCCTTAAATTAAAGGAAATACGATGCAATTCTATATTAATGCAGCAGCTGGATTTTAAGAACAAAAGGTATATATGAAAGTGAGTGTTTGAATGCCACTTAAAAGTACTCATGGAGGGACTTCCCTGACAGTCCACTGGTTAAGAAGCACTCTGTACTTCCAATGCAGGGGGAAATGGGTTTGATCTCTGGTCAGGGAACTAAGATCCCACGTGCGCGTAGTGGCCAAAAAAAAAAAAAAAAAAGGGCTCATGGATCACTTGTGCATAGGCAGCCACCTCTGAATCCTTGGGTACTTTTACCAAGAGTTATGACTATACCTATCAAGCTCCAAAAAAGAGTAAACCCTATAGATTGATCTCTGGAGCTTTCTAAGCGGTGACAGACCCATCTCAATAGAGTCCACCATGATTGTAATTGCTGCATTCCTCTAACTGTGGAAATTATTCTCTTCTGAAAACCCTTCTCTGCAATCCAAAAGTTCTGTTTCCTGCCTGGGGTATCAAAAGCTACAACCCTTTATTTTTTGTTCAGCTAAGGATCATCTCCTCCTCCCCACTTAATCTAGAGAGAAAAAGACATAAAGGGCTTGCTTTTGTTTAGAAATATTTTAGATTCCCATTTTCATCACTATAAACAAATACTGATAATTTGTAAAGTAATTAAAAGGGAAGTATTATTATCATCTACAAAAAGACGCATGCCAGATGACATTATTTTGGACATCAGGACTGAAAACTAAAAGATTATCATTATGAAAATATGTTCATCTGAATTATCTGACAAATTCAATGATAAAGAGGAGAGCTTTATGTGCCATGCAAACATATGGGCCACCAATGAATTAATTCTAGACTACTTTTCTGAAAATAGCACATTTTAGCAATTAGTATTATAAAAACTTTGTAGTCTAAGATTAGGCATGTACGACTAATTTGGGTATGGCTTTTATGAAAAATCAAATGCTACTCTAAATTTGGAAAAGCTCTGTTTTATTAAATTTCTGGTATTAAAAATAACCCAATCAGAAAAAAAAAAGAAAATACACAATTAACTTAAACAGCATATATGAATTCAATGGCTTGAAGAAGCTTTACAGATCAATCTTGCGAGGCCCTTCAATTTACAGATGAAGAAAATGAAGTATAGAGACATTATCACTTCTAAAATCTTGGATAAAGTAATGAAAATTAAATTCCTGCCAAAGAAGAGAAAACTAAATCTCTAGATTACAGAGATGCTAGAAGTATTAAGAGAAATACACTCTAAATTAGTTCCTAAGAACTAAAAGAACTAGCTCAATTAGAAAAGAGATTATTTGAAAGATGAGACATATTAGAGAAGTGGTTCTTAACTCTAGCTGTCCATCAGAATCAGTGGTTGTTTTTCATTCTCTGTTCCTCAAATATAGATGACTAAGCCTTTCTCTAGGGTAAATCAAGCATCTTCAAGAGTAGAGTCCAGGTATCTGAAAAAGTTTCTTGAAATTTCTTACGCATAACTAGGGATTACAATACATGGGAAGTTTGGAGTTTCCATCTATACTCAAAATTGACTCATAAACAGTTGAGATAGCAGAGCCATGCAATGTGACAACACATACGGATAATCACAGTGGATAAAGTTTCTCATACCGAAAAATAATTCAAACCTAAGAGTACTCCATCTTTCTCTTATGCTGATCTCTGAGCCCTGACACTTTTCCTTTTAACTGAAATGCCCTCCTTTCATGCCTTTGATCAGATAACGTCTATTTATTTCAAGTATGAACACTCTGTAAAGCTTTACTCACACCCTGCCCCTGACCCTGGCTAGGTTAGGTGCCCTTTTTCTGAACCTCTTTGCACAGGTCTATCACAGAACACCTCACACAATAAACTATGACAGACAATTTTCCTAGCTACTCTCTCATTAGAACCTGTGCTCTTTAAGGATAGAATCTGGGGGTTTTGTTTTTGTTTTAATCCTCAGAATGTTTCAATAAAACTTTGTAAGACAAATTTTGGAAGAGTACATACTTAAAAGAAACATGTATAACACTGGTTCTAACTGCGTAAGCTTCTCTGGCCAAGAGACAGTATGACACTTTAAACCCTAGTTAGGCAAAAACAGATATAAGCAAATATGTTTTTTCTACTATGCCATCTAAGCAGTCTCTTGAGCAATACTATTCTTCTTATATTGGCTAAGTCTAAGTCAGCATGTATTCATCCAGGCCATGTTCCACCAGGCACATTTACTACTAAACATGAAAAATTTTTAATTTAAAGTATTTATCGCTGCTGTTTCTACAATTCTCTTGTAAGGTTTATATCAATACTAACAAACTGTGCACATAAACTGGATGATAAAAGCAAAGATAAAAAAGTAAATCAATGTTAGCTAACAATGATCTCATCAAAAACTGAATTGATACATGAACCTGTCATTACCAGAGCGTGCTATGCCACTGTCTCTGTCCTCATTCAGCTCTCTTCCAGGCATGTCCATTGGGTTGCTGTGAACTGTGAATGAAGACAAAACTGTGACTTATAAAAACACAGGGCTGTTCAGGTTGCTGTTGTTCCTTTTAAGAAGCAAACTAATTCATGCTCATCTCATTGCATTCCTTCATTTTTTTCAATAGCATGGCACAAACCCAACACCAAGAGCTATTACTCAGTTGAACAAGCTTTGAGATCTATCTGAAGATTTGACATATAATATGAAAATAACCTATGATTATATAATATCTAAAGAAGCAAGGGGTGATAAAATAAGTATTTTAGAAGTATATTCAATAATATATGAATATATCCACAATATACTACTAAATGAAAAAAAGGCAAGCTACTGACCAGTAAGAATGACAGTTGCTGGGGCTAAGTGATTGGTATGTGATGACTGTCAACTTTTCTGCCTATATAAATCTATGTTTAAAAATTCTCCATAATAAAAATCTTAAGAAAACCGAACAGTATAATCCCAGTATAAACAAAAAAACTAAGGAGATTATTTCTGGTTAACAAGATGGCTAATTTTTTTTGGCCTATTTTTCATATTTTTCAAATTTTCTATAATATCTATACATTGTTTGTATCTTATATTTGTAAGGAAAAAATATTAATTAAAACAAGAAGTTGGATACAACTTCCTGCATACAGAAGCATGAACATATTCTACAATCATCTATTTAATGATGTAAACAAATATAGTCATATATGCCTTTAACAGAATATAATGGTGCTTGTTCATCTAAATCTTAGCTCCAAGAGAAATCATTCTTATGGAAGTGTAGATCAGAAATTTTACAATAATAGTAAGATAGGATATTTTCTGCGATTGATGAACTATGATACAAAAGCCACTCAGCCATGGAAACAAGATAGTGTCACATTAGAAATTCAACTGGTATAAGAAATAATGTTCATACTATATTTCGGTTTAGGATTCTAATGTTAATATCATTATTATATAATGAGGTAAGAAATGACAAACTGAAATTTCATGAAAATGTCAATTCCACTGATAACTTAGTTTCTGGAAACCTTAAGAACGTATTCAGTAGAAAGATATTACATTCTTGAACTTCCGAAGCAATGTTTTCTTAACTACACCTTCCCCAATTGCATTTCTCTACTCTCTTGTTTCCACAGCTTAACTATGAATTCTAGCCGCTGGGGCACACCAACTAGTCTACCCACACAGCACATGGCAAACCTGCAAAGAAAGAGGCGCTCCTGATCAGGCGGAGCGGACCCTGTTCAGAGAATGCCCGCCTGGGGCTGCAGAACTGTGAAAGACCTACATGGCAAAAATGTAAAATACATATGAAAGAGGGCTGTTAGAGAAGCCACAATGCGTCAGGAATAAAAGGTGAGCAAAGGCAGCACAAAAGCAGACCAACGATATGGATGGAAACCTTTAAACTAAGTAAGAATAATTCAAACTGGCTTCTTATTTTTGAAACAGGATGGTTTCCCTCTGGTCATGGCTTATGTCAGCATAACAATTTCATGCCTATTTACTAATAAATCCACATATAATAATAAAAATAAGTTTCCACTATACAAGGTAAAAATTATTTTAAATGTTCAATCCTTTCTCATCTAAAACAATGTTTTTAAAGACTTAAAAAAGTACAGTAATGTTGTCTATATAATTTGACATCTGCCAAATAAATTTATCTTTTAAAAAGTCAGTTTTAGGACTACAGTATTGTTCAATTACAATTAAGAAGAAAACCACCTAAGTGCTTGGTTGAAAAAACAGAACACAACATAAAACAAAGAGCAAATACGGGGATATGTGTATAAAAACAGATGACTGAACTTGGTGTACCCCCAAAAAATAATAAATAAATAAAATTTAAAAAAAAAAAGAAAAGGGGTCTACTGACACATAAGTATGAAATTAGTTTTTCTAAACTAGTGATAAATTATAAAGTTCTTAGAGCAGGGGCCAGCCACTATGGAAGCAGGAAAACCAATGCAGCCTTTCAGGGCCAGATTCCCAGCTGCCCAAGATAAGTAGCTGCCACACATTTGACCAAGAGAAGATTAAGAGTCTGAAGACCCAGAGAGGGTAACATTACAGCCTGGAAGCAAGCAGCTGAGTTACTTGTTAGTTATGCTTTATCAAGATGACCTAAATAGCCATCTAAGAGGTTTATTTAAGATAGAACTGGAGGCTTTTCTGTTAAAAGAAATCACAAATGTATTTTTCAAATTGCTAATAGGTATTTTTCTATGACAAGAGTTTCTATAACTACAGTGCATGTGCAACAATCCTTCCACATTTCATTGTTCAGTTTTTTCATTTTTTCCTAGTTACCTCAAAACTTACCTGTTCTCTTTAATGTCCTTCCCTACCACCTCTTCTTTACTTTCAGCATATGACTTTGTGTCCTACAGTATGCATGTGTATATGTGTGTACACATGAAGAATCACCACACGAGAACTCTTCTTTTCCTACCATGCTATCTCCAGACTTAACCAATTCTTTCTCATCCCTGTCTGCTTCCTGCCTGAGCAGTAATAACAGATAACATTATTCAAGCCTTTCTATGTGCAGGAACTTAGTGAAAAATTCTGAGAGGTCCCTCCCTACCTCCCTTTCAAAGCTAATTCTTCTAAGTCAGCTAGGCCCTACCACTTTATCAGTATCACCTCTATCTCCAACCTCATCTTTATCACCTTCTTGTCTATCAACAGTTAAATACAGTCAGAACTCTTCTACCTTCTCCCCATATATCTAATCCTATAGTTCAGTAGTTCCTAAAATGTGGTCCAAGGACCCCCTAAGGGGACCCTGCAACCCTTTTAAGGGGTTCTTGAGGATATTCCTTTCTCTATGCGAAACTAGATTTTCTTAACATACTTAAATCAAAACAACATATTACAAAGACTGAATGCAGAAGCAGATATGAGAATCCAGCTGTTTCTATTAAGCCAGACAATAAAAAGATTTGCAAAAATGTAAAATAATGCCACTCTTCTAAGTTTTGTTTTGAAAATATAGTTATTTCAAAACATGTTATTTATATTAAAATAAAAGGGGTTATTAGTGTTATTTTTGAGAGTTACTAAGTAAATACTTTTAAAACTTTCTGAATTTTAATTTCTAATACAGTATATATCAATAAATGTTACCTACATACACAAAGGCTCTCTGTGGTCCTCAATAGTTTCCACTGGGGGACACAGTTTTTCAAGGCAGAAGCCTGGTGTGTTCTCCTTTGCCTGGCAAAGCAATAAAGCTATCCTTTTCTACTTCACCCCTCCCCCACCAAAAAAATTTCTGTGTGTAAAGGGACACTTCTGTGTCCTCAAAAAGTCTGAGGACGACTGCTTACATCTTAGAAAAAAAGACTAACCTCTGAGTCTTTCCTCAACTTTGGCTTCTATTCTCCCCACTAAAACTACTCACAATAGGCCACCAAAAGCCTTCCTGTTATTTAAAGCACTCCATACAATCTCATACTATCTTACATCATATTTGATGCTGACTACATTACACTTTGAACTTTCTTCCTTCAGTTCTCATGACAACATACACTAAGTTTTTTTTCTCAGTCTCCTTTATGTGCTTCTCCTCCTCTACTCCATCCTTAAAGCCCGCATTCCCCAGGGTTCCATCCTCAACAATATTTCCTTCTCATTCATTCTTATGCTTTCAATTATCATTTATATGCTAATAATTCTTAAATCCATGGTAGAAACAGCTAACAATTTAAAAAAGAATTGTGTTACCCCTTTCATAATATGAAGTAGTCTATGGGAAGCAACTGGCCAGCTAGGGATCATATTTCTCAAACCTCCTTATATATAAGTGAAGCTGTATGATTAGTTACCACTAATGGAATGTGAACAAAAGTGATGTATATCACTTTCAGGTTGAGATGGTTTTGAAGGGAATGTGCCTTCTCCATACTCAATCTCTTTCCACTGGCTTGGTGCAGGTGAGCACAGCCTTGGAGCCCACATGGTAAAGAAGGTAGAACTTCAAGAAGGAAGGAGACTAGACCTCTAAAACACTGCTTTGAGGAAAACTGTGAGAAAAAACCTTTACTGTTTTAAAATTATCATACATTCATTATCTTATAGCAGCTACCACCACAATACATCTCTCTCTCTAACTAACTGTTATGGAAATCTTCACTTGGATATCCTACCAATACTTCCAATTCAACATGCCTAAACCTAAACTCATCAATTCCCAATTTCTCATGTTCCTGCCAGTGAATGGAACCAATATCCATGCAATTACACAACCAGATAGCTAAGTGCCACCCCTAAATTCCCCTTTCCCCTCACCTCTTCTATCTAATTACCAAGTCCTGTCCACTCTACTTCTCCGAACAAAGTTCTCAACAACTCTTTATCCTCAATGACACAATCTTACTCTAGGTCCCATTATCTGTCACTTGGACTATCATAAGCAGCCTTCTAATAAGGGTCTTTTCTCAATCCCACTGGCTCACTTGAATCCATTCCCACAGCAATTAGAATATTCTTTTGCAGACACAAATCTGATCTGATCATGTTTATATTCTGAAAACTCCTCTGTGGTGGCCTTGAGAATGCACCATAAAGCACTCTAGCTATAAGAACTGCAATTGGCCAAGCACCCCAGCTGCTGTGTTCTTAAATTCACTGCCGTGTTTGTGCAAGGTCACATATACTATAGGCTATGCCTAGCCAGTGACTGAACACAGCAGGTATAGTAAGGCAGGCCCCATTTCTGTAAGACATGAGTCACTTCTGACAGCCAACTTTGACTCAAAGACTCGTCCACAGCCTTATCAAACCTTCCTCAGCCTACATGGCAGCCTGGAACACGGCTACTCAAGCTTTTATTCTTCTTTCACTCAAGGTCAAACTTGCACCACAATCTGAGGGCTCTCTGAACCCTTCCCAGCTCCCTCTTCATTTCTCTTACCTAGTAATGATAAAATCTTTGCATGTTTACTCTCGTCTTGCCACCTGTTAAAAAAGACCCAACCTAATACACCTTCACTGGTACCCAACTGCTCAAAGCATAAGTCTAAATTCCTCAGTGTAGCCCGCAATGCCCTTCATGATCTGGCTCTTGCTCACTTCTTTATTTCTTCTCACTTCCTTTACTCATATCCACACTGTACTCCACCCACAATGATTTATTCACATTCTTTCCACATTCAATGATCTCTTGCACTTAGGACTGTGCACATGCTATTGCTTTTTCCTAGAACACTTCTGTTCCCAACTGTCAGGCTAATTCCTCAAGTTTGGGTTCACTTCTTTAAGGAAGCCTTTTCTGACACTCCAAGACTGAATTGGGTGTTCCTCCTCATTTCTATCACACCATGCTCTTAGTCTTGTCCAAGAATACTGTAATTGTATACTATACTGTATTACTTGCCTGACTTCTACTAACTATAAAACTGTGTCTGGTTCACCACTACATTCTCAGGGCCTAGCAAACGCTTGGCATATAATAAGTGCCTAATAAGTATTTGTTGATTAATTGGAAATTTAAAGAAAATAAGAAATGGTGCTCAAATATCTTTGATTCACAATTAAGAATGTGCAAGAAAAAGCCATTCATAACAAAGTCTGTGCTTTGTTAAATGCATTAATTTCCTACTCCATATTAAAACAGAGAAGTTGAGTATATCTAGCATCTATAGTGTACTTTACCTTTATATGTGATAATGGATTTGTATTATTAAAATAAACAGCTTTTAATAAGCCCTTTTAGCTTTGAAATGTGTCAAATTATAAAGAAAAAGACTTCTGTCACATTTTTACTTTATTAAAATAAATGAAATAACTGAGTTAAGAAAAATTTAAACTTCTATTTTTTCTATAAAATGTATGCTTTCTAAAACACATGCCCGACACTGTAACTAGCCCCCAGCAGGTACTTATTAAATGGTTGCTATTTGAATGAACACGAATTATAAAAATAACAGAATGCTATACTATTAAAGATGGGAGAAAAAACTTTTCTACTAATATATATAACTGATGTTATTAAAATTAATTACAAATAAAAATTTTCACTAAACGCCATGAGTGAAATATTCATCCTGTCCTAACTGGTGTCCACTCTCTGACACACTGCAGTTCTTTACGCACTGGAAATATGGTCAGCAGTAATTTAGTTGATCTTTCTAAGGTAAAATAAAGAACTTGAAATTTTAGGAATAGTTTGTCACTCTAAAATGTTGAACTTAAACTTAAAAAGCAATAAACTAATCAAATTATTAAATAAACTATTTTAATAAATCTCTTAAGAAACATCAAATTTGAATATCTGCTCATCTGTATTACAGGTCAAAAAAACAAGCATTTTTTTTTTTTTTTTTTTTTTTTTAAAACAAGCACCATTTTAAAATTACTCTATGGTTAGGAAAAAGAAAAGGGAGAAAGTATAATACCTGTCTCCCTCAGCTGAAATATTCAAGAGAGTTAGTGAGGGCTTTTTATATCAACAAAAGTACTTTTCAAAGATGCATCAAAATTAAAAACAAATTAGATATTTCTCCAGCAGTTCTCTCTTTTCAAATACAAAATAAACATTATGTTCAAATATATGAAAATTATATTTTTCAAATAATACACATACTTGCAATTTAAATCCCTTTTCCATTTCTAGTATCTGAAATTCTTTGGTCTTCCAACACTATTAAGAACATTATTATCTACATTATTAAGAACATTTTTAAAATGCATAAAACTATCTTACCTATATTTCCAAGTAGTCCATTAATAACTGTGTTATTATCAGCCTTTAATGTACTGTTGTCTTGATTGATGAATTCCAGACTGTCTTGCAGCCTAAGTGGGAGGAGAAAAAAATAAATTCCAAATTCATTTTATGCTCCTAATGGCAATTCTTTGTATATCTCAAAGTTTTAAGTGTAAAACATTATTTTTTTTAAGTTTCCCTATTAGTACTATAAACTAATCATTTAAATCAGGGATTGGCAAACTACAGCCTGAGGGTTAAGTTAGGCCTGCTGCCTGCTTCTGTAAATAAAGTTTTATTGGAATATAGCCACACCCAAATGTATGTCAACAGAAGAATGGATAAAAAAGATATACAGACAGTGCTTATCATTCAGCCATGAAAAGAAAAAGAGGAAATCCTTCCGTTTGCAACAACATAGATAGTCCTTTAGAGCACTGTGCTAAGTGAAATAAGTCAGACAACAGCAAATGCTGTATATCACTTATATGTGGAATCTAAAAAAGCCAATTCCCTGGCAGTCCAGTGGTTAGGACTCCTTGCTTCCACTGCAGGGGGCACGGGTTCAATCCCTGGTTGGCAAACTAAGATTCCATAAGCCATGAGGCACAGCCAAAAAATAAATAAAAATTTTTCAAAAAACTTTTTTTAAATAAAAAAAAAATTTAAAAGCCAAACTCAGAGACACAGAGAGCAGAGTGATGGTCACCAGGGACTGGGAGTAGGGGAAATGGGGACACAATGGTTAAAGAGTACAAACTTCCAGTTATAAGATTAACAAGTTCTGGGTGTCTAATGTACAAGCAAACTAATTATAGCTAATAATACTTCATTATATACTTGAAAGTTGCTAACAGAATAAATCTTAAATACTCTCACCACAAAACAGAAATGATAATTATATGACAGGATGGCAGTGTTAGCTAAGGTTATGGTAGTAATCATTTTGAAATATATACATGTATCGAATCAACACGCCATATACTTCAAACTTACTTAATGGTGTATGTCAATCATATCTCAATAAAGCTGGGGGGGAGAATCTGGACTCCATAAACTTTCAAACTTAAGGGATGGAAGAAAATCTGAATTTATGCTGCAATCCTGAAAGCAGCTTATTAAATTTGCAAATCTTAAATAATTCATTTCTCCCTTTATCCATAACTACTTACGTATTGAGACTTCCACAGATGCTGCTGCCAGTCCGTGCAGTAAAAACTTTGCTGAGCATAAGCTGTGGAGGGGAACTATGAAGAAAAAGAGAGGGATAGAGAGAGATCAATACTGAAACACAAGACCTTTTCAATTTATTATAAATAAAAATGTTTAAGTCACAGAGATGTCACAGCAGAGTTACAACAGCCATGAAGTAGCATTAAATCCATATAACATCATAAACTGAGTATCTGACATGCTCAGTCTCAGTAAAGACTATGTGAAATTCTCCCATCTTTAAAAGACTAAATATTCTAAAATGGACTCATTAAGAAAAATCAGAAAATCCCTCACCGGATCTGATGAATTTTTAAAGTGGATCCTTTGTAGCTCATTGCTACTGAGCCAAACATCATCTCTCCAAGCATATTGGCATCAGAAGAGCACCGAGAACCCTAAACAATAAGCATAACAGTAACAAAATTGCAGAATTTAAAACCTATTTCAAATACTGATTTTTATTAAAAATTCCTTTGCTGTAGTCATTCTACATAATGTTTTGAAGTGATTTTACATTGTACACACTGTTCTGAAGCTTGATTTTCTTCATTTCACAATGTTTTATAGATCTAAGCATATTGTTATACATAGATTCCTTTTAAGAGCTGTATAGTGTTCTGCTAAATGAAAATACCAGTTTATCAAGCCAGTTGCCCTTACTGACAGGCATTTAAGTCAGTTCCTGTTTTTTGCTATTATAAATAGTGCTCAAATAAACATTCTCAGCCACATCTTATGCATATGCAATGTCTCTCTAGGACAGATAACAAGAAGTAGAATTCACTGAACATGGAAGAACCATTCCATGATTTTACCATTCCTATTGTGCAAAAAGAGGCATTCACGAAAGGGGTAACGGATATATTTTGTTTTTTTTTTAAAAAGACTTATTTTAAACGTTAGAATGTCTTATTTGTAAAGAATTCTCACTTAAAAAGTTACTCCTTTTCATTATTCTTTAATTGTCCTTATAGGAGTCAAAAAAAATCTAAAAAATTGACTCAACCATTTGGTTACTAACTATATACTGCAGCAAATACCACTAGTTACCCACCAAATATCTTATTCCTTATTTTTTGAAGTCCAACTTGTTTCAGGGAAGCAATGTGCCCAAATGAAAAAAATTTCATTTCAGAGCCTCCCTTGCAGGTAAGAGATTTAGAGTTGGTCTCTGTATTCAGAGTTAAACCAATGGTTGAGTGATAGCTTTCAGACCTATCCGTTTATATGCATTCAACCAGGCCTTGCTAATGTAATATAAATGAAAATCACTGAAGATGGAAGATGCCATAAAAGAATCACAAGGCAATCAATATGTACGCATTAACTCTGGCTGAGTAGAAAGATAAGAAACCTTGGTCTCTGAGGCCATCTTGAAGCCCATGTATTATCATGCCTACATGGCCTCTCTCCAGACTTGTCATGTGAAAAAAAAATCCCTAATTTGTTTAAGCCACTGTTTCACAGGATGTGCAATGCAATTCCTAACCAATACAATTACATGATGAAACAACTGATAAGGAAGATGACCCAAAAAAACTAAGATAGTAAATGAGGATTATGCACAAATTTCACTAAGCCATTTTACCACAGGAAATCAAGAATTAGTTTTTGAAAATACTTAAAAGATTCATCTAAAGATAACAGTAAAGTGACGAGGACCCCCATTTTACAAGTGGAAGCCACAGATTACATCTACATAATATTTTTCTTTTTATAATGTGATTCTCTTGTACTCTTTTGCTTGTTTACTACCTGCCTTGAGTTAAAAAATCTATATATTTACATTTTGTCACCTTTCTTAAAAAGAACATCTTCAAATAGCAATCCATTTCATTATACATACTATTTTTATGTTAGGTTTTTTAATACATTCATCAACATATTATTTTTTCTTTCTCAGTGCTACAGCCTTAATTTTATTTTAATAAAGGCACAAAGTTATTTTTTAAGAAAAAAATCATTTCTGATATACCTAGGTTACTGCTTTCAGTAAGCAACTCATCTATTCTTGAGATTTGGTTAAGACAAAATTTTATTTACAGAAGTTTAGGTATTAAGAACATTTTAGAAAGAGAGTAGAATAATTTTTTAAATGATAAAGTAGTTTGTTTTTCTTTTAAGATCAACAATGCCAATCTTACTTGGCAACCTAAATTGCTTCTGGATAATAACAGAAATGAGAACCTTCTCTTATAAGCTCATTTTTGTTACAGTGCTTCTAACTCTATTCTTATTTTGACTAAAAATAATATTTCTTATATTAAGCAAGCTACACAAATTTAAATATCAAGGCAATTATACATTCTAATACTATAAGTAGAAAAGAATCCTCGGAAGGCAAAATACAGTAAAAATAAATTGGTGTATAAATTTTATGAAACCACACCGTTTGCTATTAAAGGTTCTCTCTGCCTGCTCTAATACATACCAAATAGTTATCATGAATGTCACTGACCTGTTATCTATTTTAATGTGACACAGTCTATAATGAAGATTATAATTAAAAAAATGCTATTATCGTTAATGCTTTTTTAAAAAGACTTATTTAAAAGGTCAATTCTTTGTAAGTACTCACTGCTGAAAGCAATAACCTGTAACAGCCCATAAATCAAAGATAATGTTCTAGTTACCTGAAATAACATTTTATCAAGTGTAGTGAACTATATGCTCTAATAATCCAATGTCTTCTTGCTAAAAAAGCAGATTTCCCAGGACCATAATGAACCAACTATCAGAATATCTGGACATATGACCTGGGAATCAATCTATACTTAGAAAAAAAAACCCTAGGGATATTTGATGCAAAATGAGAATTATAACCACTCACTGCTTCAGGGTTTCTACAATCTGAATTTATATACTAGTACTCATATTTAACTGCATAACAACAGGAAGAAGGGCAAGTTCGTATAATTAATCAAATTAGAAAACTTGCAAACTGTCATAAGTATGATGATCCTACACAGGACAGCAATAATAGGAACCTGTTAGGGTATCATGCCTAAGATGGAAGAGGAATACAGGAGGGCAGGGTGAACTATGTAGCACCTCCTAATATCTGGATTGTTATAACTTCAAAGCTCTTTCACATATACTGTCATATTGATATGGGATAAGGGTTAGTTTCTATCCAAACACAATTACCTAATTATAAATAATTTAAAAGTCCAGGATTCTATTTTGGTACTGCTAAATGTAAAATACCTGTGATTCATTCATGCAAGCCTGAATGACACAAATAAATTCATATTAGATGACATCTGCTTATTTGAAACCAAGTACTGATCCTATGTAAAACATAACAATATAACAAGTTTATAGAGAAGTTCCTATGTAGTCAACTGATTGATTAATTCTGTATTTTAAAAGAGCCACATTAATTTTGAAAAATGAAAATGTACATTTCTGATAACATATACTTCTATTTATATGCCTAAATGAAAAAAAATTTGGCTATTAAAATAGCCACATTTTAATTTCATACTACAGATGAACTGTATTATATTTATCTTCATATTTCAATAATTAAAAGGTATATAAAATAAATTATTCTAGTAGCCTAAAAAATATGAAATGGGAAATAAATGGAAGAAAATACCCCTGCAACCTGTCCAAAGCTCTCTATACTTCTCCTATCCTAAAATTTATCAAAGTTCGTAAACTTACTTATTTAATTATCTGTCTCCCCAGCTATACTGTAAGCTCCAGGAGGGTAAGCACTAGTCCCTGCTACATCCTCAGCCCCTAGGATGGTACACAACACACTGTTGGTACTCAAAAATACTTGTGAATGAATAAATGACATGAGTGATCTTACCTGGTACTTAGGACACTGGTCTTTTACATCAGAAGATGAAGTCATGGAACTATCTAAAGAGGAAGAACTGTCTCCTCCAGGTTTCAGTTGGCAGCATTTCCCAAAGACTTTAACTTGAGCATCACTACAGAGTTTCTGAAACGGAGACATTATTCTCATTTACACTTTAACAGATTTTACACCATATATAAATTATAGCATAAAAACCTTTGGAAAAACCAAGGATGAAATAATTCAAAATAATATGATTATTAGCATTTTACTGAATTTTCTCCAGTACTGTTTTCTGTTTCTTTGTCTCACAACTATATTTGTGAGGGTTTTTTTTTTACTGTACTTTTCTCACCAAAATTATTAAATCATGGGAATTTTTCTATATTACAATGGTCTACACAGTATTCACTACTAGGGATTTAATTATATACTGCAGCAGTTTTCAAATTATTTGATCTCAAAAACCTATTCATGCTCTTAAAAATTATTAGGATCCCAGGGCTTCCCTGGTTACGCAGTGGTTAAGAATCCGCCTTCCAATGGAGGGGACACAGGTTCATGCCCTGGTCCAGGAAGATCCCACATGCCACGGAGCAACTAAGCCCATATGCCACAACTATTGAGCCTGCGTTCTAGAGCCCACGAGACACAACTACTGAGCCCATGTGCCTCGAGCCCGTGCCCCACAACAAGAGAAGCCACTGCAATAAGAAGCCTGAGCACTGAAATGAAGAGTAGCTTCCACTCTCCGCAACTAGACAAAGTCTGTGCAGAACAACAAAGACCCAATGCAGCCAATAAATAAAAATAAATAATTAGGATCCCAAAGGCATTTTGTTTATATGAGATATGTGTATTAATATTTCCCATATTAAAAATTTAAATGGAGAAATTTTAAAATATTTACAAATTTATTTAAATATAACAATATAGCACTGCAAGCTAACATAAATAACATATTCTTATGGGGAAAAAATACTGGGGAGATGTAGGAACTGGATGAGAAATGCAAATGAGACATATTTCAATGTATGTACATATATATGTAATCTTTTGAAATCAGAATGCATCCATGTATTGAACAGTGAGCTTAGGACCAGAGGTTGTACTGTCTAGTATGGAAGATGAATGTATTTCAATTTTTTGCTTTAGAAATAGACACACAGATGTAGAGAACAAATGTATGGATACCAAGGGGGAAAGGGGTGGGGTGGGAGGAATTGGGAGATTGGGATTGACACATATACACTATTGATACAATGTATAAAATAGACAACTAATGGGAATACTGTATAGCACAGCAAACTCTAATACACTATGGTGTGCTAAAAGGGAGAGAAATCCAAAAGGGAGGGGATATATGTATATGTATGACCGATTAGAAGCTAACACAACATTGTAAAGCAACTACACACTAATAAAAAATTAATAAAAAATTTATTTTTTGCTTTATTCCTCTTGTTCTCCTCTCCCTCCCAAACAGGTTGTAGAGCTTTCACTTTTCACTGCTCACAACTACCAAAGCTGCAATCCACCAAGGTCTTTGATATTCTTAAAAGCAATGCAATGCTTTATCACAGTTACCAGTAAGTTCATTCTTCAAAACCCAGTTGGCCTGACATCTACTATTGCAAACCACCATTTATCAGTCAACAAAAGTAACTGAATACTATCTGTACCAAGCACTGGGGAAAAGAAGTGAATAAAACAGTTCTTTTCCTGTGGAACTAACAATCTTACAGGAGAAAGAGACATTCGGCAAGTAGACAAATTAGTACAATTAAATACATATTTCAAATACGTCTAATAAAAGTAATAATAATGATAGCTAACTCACATAGCATCTAGTATCTGGTCAGGTACTATTCTGTTTTACATATATTTACTCTTTTAATCCTCACAACAACTCTATGAAGTAGGTGCTATTATTATCCCCATTTTACAGATGAAGAGGTTAAGCAGCAATGATGTTTATGTGAACTGTCCAAGAAAGAACTTAACTTAGTCTAGGCAGATCAAGGAAGTGACACTTAAACTGGGACTACAAAAAAGCATAGGAGTTACAGTGAAAGAAGAAGAATGGGAGGACTAGTAAGACATTCCATGCTGAGGTAACTATATATGTCCAATCTCTGAATCAAGAAGCAATTTGCTAGAGGGAAGAAAGGGACAAACATACATCAATTCCAGGACTGAAGTGTAATTTCTGCTCCCAGAAGGCCAATGTCTACTGTGCCATGTTTCCTCGCTAGATCATCTTCCAATGAAGTTGTTACTGATTGGTTTCAAAAAAAGCCTTAACTTCTCTTAATGGGAAAGAGAAAAGACACTGTACAGCTGGGAAGCTGATGGGAGAAAGGGGTGTGGGGGTATATGTGTGTGTGAGAGAGAGCGCGAGCACGCTTTTATGTACACTTCCATGCACAATGTCTTATGGACCTAAAACTTCTCTATAACAGGACAATCAAACCAAGTCAGAATTGAAATACACATGACATGCCTTTCCCAATGTTCAGTGTGCATCTGAATTATACATTAAGCAGATCCCCACGAGGTAAGAGGATGAAATCAACCTTTGAAAAAAACGGTCTCTTTCTTCTAATGCCACCATTATAATTTTTAACATTAATATTTCTTTCTCATCCTGTACAGGGGGTCACACTGACTAAAGGCTCATTCTGTATGTCATACCTGACTAAAAAAATCTCTGATGAACTTTATTTATAATTTTAACTTGTCAATATGATACATGATTCTTTATCTCAAAAATGCCTCTCTAGCTCCTGACCAGTGGAACAATTCTCAGACCTTCTGAAAATCTGTCTCCCAGGTTATAATCCTCAATTTGGCTCAAAATTCTCTTTATTTCTTCTTAGCTTAATTGTTCATTGACTTTTCATCAATATGAAGAAATATAGGTCCCACTCTTCTTTACCCTTTTCCCCACTCCACACATTGCCAATAAATAAATTCATTTTTATTGGTTTACTATTATCCTTCCAGTATTTCTTTTTTCAAATATAAGCATATTCTTCTTTTCCTCTTCTTTTAAAGAAAAAGTGATTCAGTTCTGCTCTTGCTTTATTTTCCAGTAATATCATAGGGAATCTTTTTATCTATCTTTAGAAATCTTCCTCATTCTTTTTTTTTAAATACAGCTGCAGACTATTCCTGTGTTTAAATATACTATAGCTTATTTAATCAGTCATCTGTTAATGACACTGCCAGTGGAACTGTTGGGTCAAAACATAAATACATATAATTTTGGTAGACACTGCCAGACTACCCTCCATGGATGTCATTTCACTCATTCACTTCAACAGCAAAGTACTGTCTTTCAACATCTGGGTTTTGGGCAATCTAAAAGGAAAGAACTAAAATCACAATATAGTTTTAATTTGCATTTCCTTTATTATGAATAAGAGAAGAATCTTATTAAATGTGTAATGGCCATCTGTATGTGAACTCCCTGCCCAATTTATTCTTCATCCAATTTTCTACTGAGTGGTTCTCCTGCCTTGATATCTAGGAACTCTTTACATAGAAAGATTACCAGCTGGTCTTATATCCTACAAAAATGTTTTCCCAGGGTATCATTTCTTTTTTAATTCTTCTTATGGTAGTTTTTTCCGTTTTTGTGGGGGGTTTTTGTTTTTTGTTTTTCTGCTTTTGCTTTGTTTTGCTCACCATCCAAGTTATTTCCTTTCCTTTTTTTTTTTTTAATTTGGTTGTCAAATTTATGTCTTTTACTTTATGGCTTCTGCATTTTGAGTACTAGCTAAAAGGTGTTTGTTTTCCACTCCACAGTTACACAGGAACTCAGTCATTTTATCTTTTTGTAATGTTATAGTTTTATTTTTTTACATTTAGATGGTTGATACACTTGAGATATGAATCTAAGTTTATCTTCCTTATACTTAGCTAATTATCTCAATAATTTATTCATCTTTACCCTACTGATTTAAGATGATGCCTTTATCATACACTGAATTCCTGAATGCATTTAGATCTACTTCTGATCCTCTATTTCATTCCATTAGTCTATTGGTCTATTTACGTTCCAATAATATATTGTTTTAATTACTGAGACTTTATAGCATATTTTTTCAAATCTGGTAGAACTAACTCAACCTCACTATTCTTCTTTTTCAGTTTTCCAACCTATTATTGTTCATTTTTTTCCATTTGAACTTCAGAATCTGCTATCTAGTTCCAGATACCACGACCCACCATAAATACTATTACTACTACTACTACCACTACCACTAGTACTACCACTACCACTACTACTACTGTTGCCATTTTAATTGAGATAGCATTATCTTACAAAGCAACTTAGAGAGAATAGACAACTTTATGACATTGAGTATTACCCAAAAATGTATTTTGCCTTTTCATTTGCTCAAGTAAGCTTTTTTTTGTACCGCAGATTTTTTTTTTTAATTTTAGACTACCAACTCTCAGAGTACCACATTCCTTTAAGTAATAGCACAATTTGCAAATAGACATAATTCAGGAAATTTTTAAAGTTCTAAACATATAGATTTCGTTAAATTTATGAAAAGGCATTTTTAGAAACTGCTATTTTAAAAGAGTCTTAGCTTCCTTCATACTTCCAATTGAAAGTTATTTGTACATACTGAGTTTACTGATTTCTATATATTAATTTCTGTATAGATTCAATTACCTAATAAACAAATCATATGTTCCAAATCTGATATTACAATTACAACTCAACTACTGGCACTTGTATAATGCTTCAGAGTGTACAAAATTCTGACATATTAAAATTTATATTCACCTTTCCAAAGTTATTTGAATCTGCTAATGTACAACTTTATTCCTGTATACAACCAATGAAGGCTGAAACATGTGAGTGACAATTAACTTCACTGGGAACACACAAGAAAGTGCTAGATTACTGTTAACACAAAAACAATGTCCAGGATAAAGATAGTATCATATGATCAAATCACACTTGATTCATTTGGCTACATCAGTGTTCAAAGAAACCACATCTTAAGAATTTTTACATTTCAGCTAGACCATGAATAAGGTCTGAGGATCAAATGTAAAAAAATATAAATAAACTTTTACAAACAAGAGAAGTTTCTTGATTAAAATCACTGTTTGAGTCATTTTTCACAGAATAATAGAATTGGAAAATAAATGTTCTGAGACAGCTATACATTGATTAATATAATTTTATTTCAGCATTATAAGACAATAATCAGGAAACTGCTAATGCCTAAACTATCTCATTATTATGTATGGACCCAAAATATTGTGTAGGAAGTTTAAAATTACCATTTACATCACACAGTCCCTCTTTGCCTATACAGAACTCACATGATTTGATGTTTCAAGGGTATAGGTACAGTAAAGTAGATGAAAAAAATCACTTAATGATTCCAACAGCTCACAATTTAGGAAAAAAACGTGTTCTGTAGTGTTCAAAAGGAGCATATAAAAATCTTCATGAAAGTATTTACAGGATTTTGATAATAAACTTCCTAACTTATAATTAAAGCTGATCAAAATATGTCCTGAGTATTTACCACATGTGAGGCAGTGTGCAGTTTAGGAAACAAAGTTGAATAACAGACAAATTTTTTACTTTTTTTTTTTTGCAATTTAATAACAAACATACAAATACAGCTATGATATAGAAGTCTATTAAAGACTATAAACAAAGGATTATGAGAATTCTGATGTAACAGAAAAGATACATACCTGGAGGAATCAGAAAGGATTCATAAAGTTGTGATACAAAAAACCTTGAAAGAGGATAAATTCTCATCTAGGGACACAGCACGTACGATTAGGCTATATAAAACAAGTGAGACTGGACGTATTCAAGACTGATTTCTAGTTACTGATGAGTCTAGAAGAAAGTTTGAAAAAGAAGCAGCAGACCTACAGGAAAATTTCAAAAGACTGAGAAATGAGTGCATGGTATGAGATTAGAGGAGGCAGACAGATTACTACTGAGAGAGAGACACACAGAAGAGACCAAGAAGAGACATCAAGGAGAGGCCAAGAGATACAAAGGAGAGATTGAGCTGAGACAATGAGGAGAGCCTGAGAGATAAGGAGGCAGAGAGACTAAGGGACACCAACAAACACTGAGAAAGAAGACTGGGAAGGACAAGAAAAGAGAGAGACGAAAAAGAAGGACACATACATAAAGGAGAAAGTAAAAGGATAATTATTTTGTTGGTGTTGGGTCAAGAGGTTTTGTGAAGATTTGCAGGCAAAGAAAAAAAGCTAACAGAGGGAAGAAGGAGATATCAGAAGGAAAGAAAACTAATGAGACTAATGAAGCAACATCTCAGAAAAGGTGGGCAGGAAGGGTTCAAAAACAGCATGACACAAGACTCACAAGGCTGTTTAAGACAAAAGGGAAGAATGCTAAAGAAACATAACAAATAGCATTAATCAGGATAAATAGTAAAGGAGAAGTCACATGCTGCAATTCAAGGGAACAACATCAAGCACAAAAAAAACTCAACAAATATTTGCTAAAGAAATAATCAAGAGAGTACTGATTAATCAATCATTGTTAACTTGTCAGTCTTAGCCAAGTTCTGCTGAGCTATTAGATAAATACAAAGAAGACATGCTGGGACTTCCCTGATGGCGCAGTGGTTAAGAATCTGCCTGCCAATGCAGGGGACACAGGTTTGAGCCCTGGTCTGGGAAGATCCCACATGCTGCAGAGCAACTAAGCCCATGTGCCACAACTACTGAGCCTGCGCTCTGGAGCCCTCGAACCACAACTATTGAGCCCACGTGCCACAAGTACTGAAGCCCACATGGCTAGAGTCCATGCTCCACAAGAGAAGCCACTGCAATGACAAGCCCACTCACCACAACAAAGAGTTGCCCCAGCTCTCCTCAACCAGAGAAAGCCCACGTGCAGCAACGAAGACCCAACACAGCCAATTAATTAAGTGATTTTTTAAAGAGACATTTAAAAACAAAAGAAAACAAAACAAAGAAGATGTGCTTATCACATTTGCAGCTAACCTTAGACTTCAACTGTCTGCTGGACCAGCTACAATTCTATGACTCAGGCATCTCACCACTCAGCTATTCAAACTAAAAACGTTGAATTCACCAAACACTTCCTTCTCCCTCATCCCCTGACATCCAACCATTCTCGAAGTAACAAGGTGATTTCTTAGCTATTTTTAAATATGAGTATTTAATATATTTATATTTAAAACATATTTATATTTAAATATAAATTCTGACATGAGTGACAACAGCATTATATTCATTTCAGATGTATGACATGATGCAGTATCTGTAATTCATATTATGAAATGATTTCCAGAATAAGTCTAGTCAGCATCCATTGCTACACATAGCTACAAAAAATCTTTTCTTGTTATGAGATCTTTTAAGATCTACTTTTAGCAACTTTCAAATATAAAAGTTTTATTAACTACAGAGACCATGATGTACATTATATTCCCATGACTTATTTATTTTATAACTGGAAAATTTGTACTTTTTGACCCCCTTCACCCATTTTCCCCACTCCCCACACCCTCCCTCTGGCAACCACCTATCTGTTCTCTGTATCTATGAGTTCGGTTTTTTTTAGGTTCAACGTATAAGTGAGATCATACAGTATTTGTCTTTCTGTGTCTGATTCATTTCACTTAGCATAATGCCCTCAAGGCTTCCTTCTTTTTTATGGCTGAATTATATATGTTTTTTCTTTATCCATTCATCCATCAATGGGCACTTAGGTTGCATCTATTCTTGGCAATTATAAATAATGCTGCAATGAACATGGGAGTGCATGTATCTTTTCAAGTTAGTGTTTTCATTTTCTTTGGATAAATATCCAGAAGTGGAATTGCTGGATCATATGGCAATTCTATTTTCAGTTTTTTGAGGAACCTCCATACTGTTCTCCATTGTGGCTACACCAATTTACATTCCCACAGATAGTGCACAAGGGTTCTCTTTTCTCCACACTCTTGTCAACATTCGTCATTTCTCGTCTTTTTGGTAATAGCCATTCAAACAGCTGTAAGAGGAAACATCACTGTGGTTTGGATTTGCATTTCCCTGATGATTAGTGATACTGAGCACCTCTTCATTACCTGTTGGCGAACTGTATGTCTTCTTTGGAAACTGCCCATTCAGATCTTCTGCCCACTTCTCAATTAGATTTTTTTTGCTATTGAGTTATATGAATTCTGCATGTTTTAGATATTAACCCCTTATCCAATACATGATTTACAAATATTTTCTCCACTTAGTAGGTTGCCTTTTCATTTTGTTGATGGTTTCCTTTGCTGCGCAAAAGCGTTTTAGTTTGAAGTAGTTTCATTTGTTAATTTTCTCTTTTGTTGCTTTTGCTTTTGGTCTCACACCCAAAAAATATCATTGCAAAAACCAATGTCAAGGAGCTTATTTACTGCCTATGTTTTATTCTAGGGATTTTATGGTTTCAGGTTTTACGTGCAAGTCTTTAATCCATTTTGAGTTAGTTTTTGTGTAAGGTGTTAGAGAGTGGTCTAGTTTCATTCTTTTGCATGCAACAGTCCAGTTTTTCCAACATTACATATTAAAGAGACTGTCCTATCCCACTGTATATTCCTTGGCACCTTTGCTGTAAGTTAACTGACCACATATGTGTGAGTTTATTTCTGGACTCTCTACCGAAGTGATTTTTTGAAATGTAAGCCAGATCCCTTCAATGGCTTCCCTTTGCATTTAGGATACACTCTAAACTGCTAACCCAGAGACCTATATAAGGCCCTGAATACTCTGGTTCCTATTTCATCTCTCTCCAATTTCATCTCTAGCTACTTTATATACTACCTTACTATTATTCCAGCCAGACTGGCCTTCTTTTAGATCTTTCAATTCACTAAGCTTCTAAGTTACTCTGCAGACTGCATTTGCTGGTCCTGCTAAAAGGAATACTCATCCCCTATACCATGCCTTCAATTTCTTCAGATCTCAGGTTGAACGTCACTTCTTCAGTGAAACAGACCTTCCTTAATACCCTTAAACCCAAACTGATAAAAAAAAATGGGTTCCTTCCTGTGGAATCTCATAAGAATTCTGTGTGTTTCTTTCACAGTACCCAATCACAATTTGGAATTATTTGTTTTTTCAATGCTTACTTCCCTAAGAATGTCTAAATGCAGGCACCAAGAGGGTAGAGACTGCTAAATCTCTAAGTGCCTAGTGCTTTGTAGATACTTAGTTATTTGCGCAACTAAATAATACTTTAAGAAAATTTTGCAATGTTTTTTCCTTATCGGATTGAAAAAAGTGTCCAGAGAATGGCTAAGAAATCTAGACAAGCACAATCACCAGAAAATTAAGAAATGTGTTACTAACCAGAAGAACATCGTAAAACCTGACAATCAAAATAAAATAACTCAAAAATTAAGCGAGTACCTATTATATGCCACCTAAGTAGATTATGAGGATGCTATTATAAATAAGACAAAAGACCACATCCAATATATCAAATTTTTCTAAGAACACAAAATCTCAAGTACAAACTCCCAAGTCTTGAAAGATAAATAATTGTTTGTCTATTAAAAAATAACTTTTTGTCTACTAAAAGTCAATTCTACGGGTAAAAACATCTTTCCCAAAGTATTTTGTTTTCAATTGTTTACTGAAATGTTAGTGAAAACTGTCAATTTAGGGAAGGAGAGAAAACAATTCCAGGCTTCCATTTCCAGATTATGTATACAGGGGATGTAGAGTCTTTATGCCAGACAGCGTAACAGAAGTAGCAACAGCAAAATAACAGCAATCACTTGGGTTTTCTTGGATGACCAAGTGAATGGCCATGTACTACTGCTAAACTAGTCATAAAATATTTCAAGATATGATGTTTAGAGTCAACAGAATGGATGCTCTTGCTACTGCTGTATAGTATCGGAAAATACGATGAACTAAAGGCTAGAGATTTTACTTGCTTTGTATCTTCAGACAAATAATTTCACCTCTCTAGGTCACACTTTCCACAACTGTAAGATGAGAGCTTTGTCCCAGATTCTCTTTAAGAATCCCAGTAGCCCTAGCCATATCTCACAATACAAGTATGTAAGTAAATAAATGTCAAACTAAAATTTTCTCTGGTACTAGACCAATACAAAGAAGGCAAATGTTTTTTCCTTTAAAAAGTCTCAAAATCATTGCTCTAAATTTTAAAAACATGGTAAAGATGTTTTGTACTGACAAATAAAAGTACCATAATTGAAATCTTATTAATTCCTTCTTGAATTAGAATATGTGACATTAAATTTGAACCAAATCAATAATGATGCTCACCGATACTGATATGTCCTCACTTTTTCTCTTAACACTGGAGTCAAACAAGACATTTCTCCCTCGTCTTTCACAGTCTTGATACACAATTAGTCGAATTTGGCTTGGATCAAACTCTGGCAAAGGCCAACTTTAAAGAAAAATAAAGATTCATTAGAATTACTTTAATAAATATTCCACATAAACTCCTAGAAATAAAACCTATATAGTGAAACCCAAAGTTGTACTACTGCTCAGGATAACAAAGAATACCTTTACATAAAATACCACCATTTAGTTTATGGCTGAAAATTTATACAACTATGACATTTTAGATTAAAAAGAAACAATAAAAGCTGTGGCAAGTATCACTCGGTGTATATAAAATATAGTCATTCCACATGAATCTAAAAATAGCTAACAATAAAAATATGTAAGTAGATTTAATATAATGAAAATACATATTAATTTCATGGCATGGACTCAGATGGCATAGGTTAATCCATATTTTAAAATACTTTTGTTACTGTTTCTTTAATATGGAAATGAAAAAACAGAAACAGTTTTCAGTTTAAGTAATAGCAGACAAATCCTTATAAAACAAAAACCAGTAAAAAAAATGATGAATAACCAAATGGGGTAGAAATTCCTCATATATAGTTGGTGTGAGTAAAAATGGCATAATCTCTTCAGACAACAGTTTTTTAAACATATACACTAGACAAAATCTAGCAAAAATGAAGTTGACCAAGCAATTCCATTCCAGAAAAGTATACCATTATAAAAGAATGTTCATAGGAACACTGTTCATAATAGTTGAAAACTGGAAACTATTCATATACTTACCAAGAGAATGGGTAAATATTCATACTATGAAACACTACACAACAAACATAATGAATGAATTTCAGCTACAGACAAAAACATAGATGGACCATGAGCAAATGAAATTAGACAATGACACGCAATGACACATATACACACAAACAGTTACTGTATTTTGCCATTTACAGAAAGATTTAAATCAGGTAAAGTTTTATCAAGGGATGCATATTTACCTTTTAAAACTATAAGCAAAACAAAGGAAATGATGGCTTCAAAAGTTTGGAGAGTGGCTATATCTGGGAGTTAGGTGAGGGTGGTGGGAGTTTCGCCAGGAAAGGATATACCAGGAGGATTGGGGCACTGACAATGTTCTATTTTTTTGACTGGATAATGTTTACACAGATACAGTACCAAAAAAAAAAAAAGACTAATGGAGTAGTTGGGACAAATCAAGTTAGAGTAGGGAATGCAACTTCTGACCTCCTTGAAAAGTTTTCGTCGTCCCTTCTTTGCTAAAATAAAAGTATTATATGCCAAGAAGAAAAAAAAAGCTAATGGAGTGAGTGGGATAAGGAAGAGAGCAAATGAGAGAAAACAATGAATTGTATGATGGAGATACTAATCTGGTGAGCTGAATGCACTGCAACTTATAGGACTGTTGCCAAGAAAGAGGAGAATTATCATTCCAGGAGCTGTCTCTTGTTAGGATGAATGGTCAATTCCTTACAATTCATCAGTCACAGCTTTTGACCACGTTCCTTCATTTCCTTAAGAGAACCTTAACCCTAACCCTATCAATGCAGGTTAAAAAATCCATAACTGGGACTTCCCTGGTGGTTCAGTGGTTAAGAATCTGCCTTCCAATGCAGGGAACATGGGTTCAATCCCTGCTCGGGGAACTAAGATCCCACATGCCGCGGGCAACTAAGCCTGAGTGCCACAACTAGAGAGTTCATGCACCACAACTACTGAGCCCACACGCCACAACTAGAAAGAAGCCCACAAGCCACATCGAAGAGCCTGCTTGCCGCAACAAAAGATGCCACATGCCACAAAGAGGATCTCATGTGCTGCAACTAAGACCCGACACAATCAAATAAATTTTTTTGATCCACCCCCAGAGTAATCGAAATAAAAGCAAAAATAAATAAGTTGGACCTAATGAAACTTAAAAGCTTCTGCACAGCAAAGGAAACTATAAGCAAGACGAAAAGACAACCCTCAGAATGGGAGAAAATATTTGCAATGAATCAAACAAAGGATTAACATCCAAAATATGTAAAGAGTTCATCCAGCTCAATATCAAAAAAACAAACAACTCAATCAAAAAATGGGCAGAAGACCTAAATAGGCATTTCTCCAAAGAAGACATACAGATGGCCAAGAGGCACATGAAAAGCTGCTCAACATCACTAATTATCAGAGAAATGCAAATCAAAACTACAAGGAGGTAACATCTCACACCGGTTAGAATGGGCATCATCAGAAAATCTACAAACAGTAAATGCTGGAGAGGGTGTAGAGAAAAGGGAACCCTCTTGCAATGCTGGTGGGAATGTAAACTGATACAGCCACTATGGAGAAGAGTATGGAGGTTCCTGCAAAACTAAAAACAGAGTTACCATATGACCCAGCAATCCCACTCCCGGGGCATATACCCAGAGAACACCATAATTCAAAAAGACACATGCACTCCAATGTTCACTGCAGCACTATTTACAAAAGCCAGGACATGGAAGCAACCTAAATGTCCATCAACAGATGAATGGATAAAGAACATGTGGTACATATACACAATGGAATATTACTCAGCTGTAAAAAGTAATGAAACTAGGACATTTGTAGAGACATGGATGGACCTACAGACTGTCATACAGAGTGAAGTGAGTCAGAGAAAAACAAATATCGTATATGAACACATATATGCGGAATATAGAAAAATGGCACAAATCAACCAGTTTGCAAGGCAGAAATAGAGACACAGATGTAGAGAACAAACATACGGACACCAAGTGGGGAAAGCGGGGAGCGTTGGAGAGGAAGGAAATGGGAGATTGGGATACCAAATTGTACACTCTAAATATATGCAGCTTATTATATGTTAACTGTATCTCAATAAAAGTTTTTTAAAAAAATGCATAACTGAAATATATGCAATTTATTGTATGCCAATCATATCTCAATAAAACTCTTTTCATTGGAGAAAAAAAAATCCATAGCTGGCAACATAAAACATCTTCATCCTAAATTTTGACAGCATATACAATTTTAGTTTTCTTCTATTTAATCCTTAGCAAATGTCTATGAAAGACTTACTCTAGACATTCAAGCTAAACCAGAGATTCAGTCTTAGACCACAATGATTTGCATCCCACTGAACAACTTTTACTAAACTGTGCTTTGATGTTACACAAAGGAAACTATAAAAGGACAGACATATAGAATGAAAATCAGGAAGCTGGTCTCAATGAAACTAAAAAAGAGCAGCACTTTAGAGTGGAAGAAGAAAAACCATGGCTGTTACTAAAAAGCATCCACTAGCTTTAGAAACAAAGAAGTCATTAGTGACCATGGCAAGGACAGTTCTAAGGACACAGGACAGAGGTCAGATTGCAGAGAATTGAGGAGTGAATGAGAGTAGAGAAAATACTGAGTTTAAGACAAATGTCAAGGAAAGAGAAAAAGAAAAGGAATCATGAGGTACACTGACATCTATTTTGTTACTAAAAAGGACACATCTGAACATGTTTACATATTGATGACAAAGAATGAGAAGTGGAAGGGAGATGGTGACTGACAAAGTAAGGAGTCTAAGGAAGTGGATGAGGATAGGATATAGAGTACAGACGAAAGCGTTAACCTCAGACGAAAGAATAATCCCTGTGCTAGGATAAAACAGAAGCAAAGATGGACATGGGTACAGAAAGATTTATAGATAAGAAGGTAAGGATGAGGGGATCCATGTCTAAGAGCCCTACATTCTTTGTAAAGTAGGTGAATGAAAATAAAGGACAGGTTGTAAAATGTGGAGCAGTAAAGAGTAAAAAGAGAGCAGTTTTTGTGGCAAAACAAAATATGCTGACTAGGACACATAAGATTTCTTGGAAATTCTGAGAGTCTACATGAGATTGAAAGGAGTGATAGAAATGTTCTATACATTTATTGGGGCTGTAGTTACATGGATGTATACATTTTTCAAAATTAATCAAATTACACATCTAAATTGTGTGCTTTTTACATAAACTGTACCTCAATTTTTAAAAAAGGAGAGGACTGTGGGAAAAAACACTATATATATACATATAGAGAGAGAGAGAGAGAGTGTGTGTGTTTACACTATTTACTTTATAGACATCAAAATCATGTATTTACATTATAGATATCTCACTAAAACAGATATTAAACATTTACCATGCTCAAAGCACAACGCCAGGCACTGGCAATATTCCTGTGCATTCATTCACTGACTTAAAAGCATTCATTAAGTACGGAAAGAAAAACATGACTGTGAAAAGGTTCACAGTCTAATAGGAAGACAGATAAATAATTTTATCACTGATACAGTCTACCACTGAGGCAAGTTTATAATGTATACAAGAGGTCTCCATAGGAAGGTCAGGTAGACTCACTGAAGAACAATAATAAATGATACACAATGAATAATAAATAATAGCTAACAGTTATACATTATCTATTGTATACTAGCTACTGTTCTAAGGGCATTACATATGTTAATTCATTTACTCTTTACAACATCAATTCATCTTCACAACAACTTTATTCCTATTTTACAGGCAAGAAAACTAAGGCATAGAGAGATTAAGTAACCTGCCCAAAATAATGTAGCCAAATACAGGGTAAATGGCAAAGCTGGGTTAAGATTCCAGGCAGTATGTCTTTGGAGTCCATCATCATAACCATTAGTCTGTACTATCGATTAAGTACTTAAAGTCTGTATCAGCTTCAAGTTGGGAAGAAGGGTATTCTCTTCCTTGCAAGAAGGAAATATCATACACTGCAATTCTTAGTGATATTTTTGGTAGTGAAATTATTCAGGGAGTGAAATTATTCAGGGAGAACACATTAAATTGAAAATAGAAAAAGATATGGATAAACAACAAGGTCCTACTGTATAACACAGGGAACTACATTCAATAGCCTGTAATAAACCATAATGGACAAGAATATGAAAAAGTATACATATATACAAAAAATATGTGTGAAAAAGTGTGTGTGTGTGTATACACACACACACACACACACACATACTGAGTCACTTTGCTGTACACCTGAAACAACTAACACAACATTATAAATCAATTATACTTCAATAAAATAAATTTATAAAAAAGAAAAGGTGAGAGAGCAAAGGATCAATAAACTAGAATTTTAAGACACAGCAATATTTTAAGAACAGAGAGTAGAGAAGTCAGGGAAGATCAGTAAAGACAAACCACAAAAGAGAAAACCAATGGTAAAATATTATTTCAAAAGTCAAGGAAGATGAAGATGAAAAAAGGAATAGTGCACAGTGCGAAAGGCTGCAGAAAAGCCAAAATTTTTATAAAGACTACAAGCGCCCATGGGATTTAGCAATTTGGTGGTTTTTGGTACTCTTGCAAGAACCATTACAGTGGAGAGTTGGAGTGAGGGTGGGGGTAGTCACAAAGCAATAGCAATTGACAAAGAGAAAAGAGCTGAGAAAGTAAGATGGTATAATATACACTATTCAGAAAGCTTTCCCCTTAAAGGGGCAAGAGAGAAAAATAATGTGACCATACAAACAACAATCTAAATTGCAGAGTCTTGGGACTTCCCTGGTGATCCAGTGGTTAAGACTCTGTGCTCCCAATGCAGGGGGCCCAGGTTCCATCCCTGGTTAGAGAACTAGAGCCCACATGCCACAACCAAAGATCACACATGCCACAACTAAAGATCCCACGTGCCACAATGGAGATCTTGCATGCCGCAACTAAGACCTGGTGCAGCCAAGTAAATAAATAAATAAATATTTTTTAAAATGAGATTATGAAAAAAAAAAAAGAAAACCACAGAGTTTTTAAAGTAAAAGAGAGCCCTAAACACACAAAAGAAACCTGAGATTACCTTCAGGCAACCAAGATCTATGGTCACCCCAGATAAGTAGAAGACCTAAGGCTACAAAAGGCTACTTCCTAAAGGAAAAAGATATATATATATATAAAACATACATTATATACATTATTGTTTGTATGTGTGTGTGTGTGTGTATTTAACTATCTAAAGGAAAAAGGTATATACTTAAAGGTATGTATTTCCAAATTGAATGGAAGAAATTAGAGAAAGAGTCTAGAAGTAACCAGAGATACGTGTTGGACTTAGATCTCAAACAAGTTAGGACACAGGATCCTAGGCAAGGCTAATGAACTATAGAATGCACTTAATGAAGCAGAAAAAAAAATGACCTACATATGAAAATTATTGCAGATAGGTGTGCAGGTAGGAGAGAACAAATTGAGCATTTACATTTGATCATTTCTGGGTTTTTTTTTTTTTTTTTGAAAAGTAGAATCAAAAATGTATACAAGCATATATGAAATGAGTGGTCTGAACTGGGGTACAGGGTTTGAGAGATAAAGGCCTGGCAAAGTCATCAAATAAAATTATGAAAGGTTCTAATCTAAGAAAAGGAAAAGGACTATCAAGCCATACAGAGGGCCCAGCTGAGCTGAAAACCACTGGCTTCTTAAGCCAATGATCTGTTGATGGTCACCTGGGTTATTTCCATGTCTTGGCCATGCTCCCCAAGCAATCTACAGATTTAACACAATCCCTGTCAAAGCACTCATGACATTTTTCACAGAACTAGAACAAATATTCCTAAAATTTATATGGAACCACAAAAGACCCAACATTGCCAAAGCAACTCTGGGGAAAAAGAGCAAAGCTGGAGATATAACCTTTCCAGACTTCAGACTATACTACAAAGCCACAATAATCAAAACAGCATGGTACTAGCATAAAAACAAACATATAGATCAGTGAAACGGAATAGAGAGCCCAGAAATAAACCCACACACCTATGGTCAATTAATCTACAATAGAGGAGGCAAGAATACACGCAGTATCTTCAACAAGTGGTGTTGGGAAAGCTGGACAGCTATATATAAATCAATGAAATTAGAACATTCCCTCATACGATATACACAAATAAACTCAAACTGGTTTAAGACCTAAATATAAGACATGACATCATAAAATTTCTAGTACAGAACATAAGCTAAACATTCTTTGACATAATTTGCAGCAAAGTTTTCTTAGATCAGTTTTCCAAAGCAAAATAAATCAAAGCAAAAGTAAACAAATGGAACTTAATCAAACTTAAAAGCTTTGCACAGCAAAGGAAACCATCAACAAAACAAAAAGACAACCTACTGAGAGAAAAAATTTTCAAATGATGCAACTGGCAAGGGGTTAATATCCAAATTACACAAACAGCTCAATCAACTCAATACCAAAAATTAACAACCACCACTACCCAATCAATAAATAAGAGACCTAAATAGACATTTCTTCAAGGAAGACACACATTGCAGCAACATAGACAGACCTAGAGATTACCATACTAAGTGAAGGAACTCAGACAAAGACAAATATATGATATCACTCAAATGTGGAATCTAATTTTTTTAAATGATACAAATGAACTTATTTACAAAATGGAAACAGACTTACAGATATCAAAAACAAACTTATGGTTACCAAAGGGGAAACGTGTGGGGGATGGATAAATCAGGAGTTTGGGATTAACATACACACAGTATGTTTTGGGGGGAAAAAAACCCAAAAAACTCTAATTCAAAAAGACAGATAAGCAACAAGCACCTACTGTATAGCACAGGGAACTCTACTCAATATTCTGTGATAACCTATATGAGAAAAGAATCTGAAAAACAATGAATACATGTATATGTATACCCAAATCGTTTTGCTGTATACCTGAAACACAACACTGTAAATCAACTATACTCCAATAAAATTTTAAAACAAAAAAATAAATAAATAAATTTACAGGGAAAATGTTAAAAAAAAAAAAAGATGACATACAGATGAAAAGATGTTCAACTTTGTTAATTATTAGAGAAATGTAAATCAAACAACAATGAGGTTATCACCTCACACCAATCAGAAAGGCCATCATCAGAAGTATACAAAAAATAAACGCTGGAGAGGGTGTGGAGAAAACAGAACCCTCCTACACAGTTGGTGGCAATGTCAATTGGTATAGCCACTATGGAAAACATTTATGGAGGTTCCTTCAAAACCTAAAAATAGAGCTATCATATAATCCAACAATCCCACTGTCCTGGGTATGTATCTGGGGAAAAAAACCCAAAAACTCTCATTGAAAAAGATACATACACCCCAATATTCACAGTAGCACTATTTACAACAGCTAAGACATGGAAAATCAAAGACCTTAGGATGATCCTTTATTAACTAGAAGCTAAATTCTGATATCTAATTCACCATACTTTCCACTTCATCGTGTTGCCTCTTTTTATCAAAATTTAACTGAAGACATAATTAAGCCTAATAATTAACAGTGGTAAGCACATTGTTACCATTCACAAAAATTGTCTATATACTACAGCAAAGCTATCCTCAGTATTAAGCTATTGTGCTCAGCATAATATTAAACATTAGTAAGAAAACTGTTCAGTGATGAACCACAAACTATTTTAAGATTCTACACAGGTGTTATTTATAGTTTATGTCAGCTTATCTGCTCTGTATGTCTTTTATCTGACACCTTCAACGAATGTTAATAAAAAATAAACATGCTGGTATATACATCTCCCTTTACACAATGACAGAGCAAATCAGAAGACCACATGAATTTCTATAACACAATGTCACTGGCTACAAAATTAAAGCCTAATCATGCATTCTCAATGAGAGCAAGATGGCTTCCAAAGAGGCAAATTTGGTTAATGGGGGGAGAAAGGGGACAGAAGACCAAAACCAAACTTAGATAATATAATGGGTGTGGCCCTCCAAAGGCCCATAATACATAAGAAAATACACAATATACCTGTGCTATTAAAAGTTCAGGGGAGCGGGGTGGCTGGCAATTAAGGGGGGAAAATGTCTAAAAAAAGCTCTCTAGAGGGATGATAATGCTAAAAAAAAAGAAAAAGCAAAAAGAAAGGTTGAGAAACACGAGGCTAAACACGTATCTCAACACATTACCTAAATAATTCACCTTTTTTTTTCTATTTAACTAACTCTTTGCCTCATCAATCATCTTAAAAATGAATTTCAAACAGTTGTAGATAAATATCAACTGGTCTCTTCCTCCACTCCAACTTCCAATTAATCATCCATACATTTTCACTTCAACTTAGCAATAAAGGGTCTTGAATAACCTCTTACTAAACAGTATATTCAGCAAACCTATAGATTTTAAGTTCATGTATTCAATAGTTATTTGTACAGTGTCTACTATGTACCTGGCACTACGTTAGTTGTTCTCTCCCGAGCCTTATCCATCACTGTTGTCTCACTGAAATGGAAACATGCAAGATAATGCAGACCAACTCTGAGAAAACATTAACATCCAATGCTCTTGCGAGAAATTGAGAGGGCGACCCAGCTTCAAAAGCTATGCATATATTGACAGATTAGAGAAATTGCCCCCAGTACTGGAAAACATTTTGAATTTGATAAAGGATAAATTATTGGGGAAGGCAGGAAAGAGTGGATGCAGGGAGGGAAAGAAGGAAGAATGCTAAATTAGGCTAAAAGTGATACGCAAAAAGCTTTCCCAACATAACACCAACATGCCAAGAAATGGTCACCATCAGAACCCAAAGCACCACAGCCAAAAGTACCAGAGCCAACTAGAGAAATATTTTCTGTACATGGGGAAAGTGATCTGAGTTTTTTAAAACCTGCAGACAGGTTTTGCTTTAGAAAAATCTGCTGCTAACTTGCCAATGTTTAAATACATCTCCTGAAAGTAAAATATATGTCTTAAAATGCTTTTTTTTTTTACTTTAGATAACATTTTAATTTTTGGTCCCATAATGGAGAAATAACATTCACTATTCCCTCTATAAAACATACTGACCAGCAAAGGACTGGCAAACAAATGCATATTTACATATTTTATGCTGAAAATAAAATGTTACAATATATACAATTTTTAAAATTTCTCACTTCAATTGACTTTTCCACTAATCTCAAAGTCCTAACTGTATCAGATAAGGGAGCTTCTTATTTTCCTTTTGATATATTTACTGTGCATTTAAAAAATTAATCATTGTGAACATATGGTCTACATCATCAATTCCCAATCATTCTAGTAAAAGGACACCTTTTCAATGTTAAAAAAGTAATAATAATATCCAATAACTGAGAAAATATGACTGAAAGCTAATGTAAATCCAACATAGTATTAATCCAAAGAACATATATACACATGTGAATTACATATGCATCAGACAATTGTTTACTCAGTTTATAGACAGTACTCAGTGTTTTTGTTGAGTTAAGCACCCAATTTGATAACTCTACCCCAAATCAGGGGTTGAAAGACCTAATATCAGGATATATACAAAATTAGAGAAACCAGATATAGAAAATTATAGGAACCATAAAATACACATAAAAGTTACACTATAGAAAGTTTTTAAAGAATGGAAAATAATTAGGAAAAAATATCCATCACTATTCAGAGTATTTACTACTGCATTTCTGCTAGGAGTCACATAACTAAAGAAGTGCTTAAAAGAATTAATTTTCTTAGGTAGACAGGATCACAAGGTGTTGTTATTGCACCAATTTTGTTTTCAATACAATTTAACTGATTTTGTAAACAGTGGAAATTCCTCCCACATTAACAACTTGTTAATCACAAATTTTAGTTTATATTTTGTTTTGGCTTTTCATGTTTCAGTATCTACCTGAATACTACACTGAGAAGCTGAGAGAGATAAGCAATATAACAGAACTTCAATTAATTCACTGAACAAATGAGTGAATGAATGACTATTTCAGGAAGTACCATTTTAATGCTAGAAGCCTACATGTATAGGCTCTATGCAGAGTAATTATTTCTCTATCTAAGGAATTATGATCCTCTAACCTGACTGAAAAATAATCCCATGATTTATTTGTTAATCTCAGTTCCAAAGAACTTAGGTATCAATTTAGGTCTTTTTCTTCTCAGAAAAATCTTGACTTGGGGGACTTCCCTGGTGGTCCAATGGTTAAGACTTCACCTTCCACTGCAGGGGGTGAGGGTTTGATCCCTAGTGGGGAAGCTAAGATCCCACATGTCTTGGGGCCAAAAAACCAAAACAGAAAACAGAAGCAATATTGTAACAAATGCTCCACATCAAAAAAACCTTAAAAAAAAAAGAAAAAGAAAAATCTTGATTTTTATATAAACTTCTTATATCTCATGATTCTTGTCTAACTACATTTTAATAAACTAAACATTATAATAAGACTAGTTAATCTTTTGTTTTTAATATTTATTTATTTATTTAGGCTGCACTGAGTCTTCACTGTGGTGTGTAGGCTTCTCTAGCTGCGGTACATGGGCTTATCTAGCTGCGGTACATGGGCTTCTCTAGCTGCGGTGCATGGGCTTCTCCAGCTGCGGTGCCATGAGCTTCTCTAGTAGCAGCCTGTGGGCTTAGCTGCGGCATGTGAGATCTTAGTTCCCAGACCAGGGATCAAACCTGGGCACCTGCACTGGGAGTGTGAAGTCTTAACCACTGGACCACGAATTCAATTATATCCAGAATATCAATGAAATCCTAATGATTGTCATTTACATTTCAATGACAAGTACAGTCAGCTACTTGGCTATAGGATTACTATCTTCATTTAATCAAATTAGGTAATACTCATGAAAAAATACTGTAAAATAAAAATATAAATTATCACCAGCAATAGTTAAAATCCCCAAATCCATTTATACTTACCCCATAATTTAACATGTATAAAATAACATACACAAACTAAAATTTTACATAAAGTATTTCAGAGAAGAAAAAGTGACAATCTATAACATGAATTCTCTGTGAAATGGAACCTCAGCAACACCAAATTTCTATACCATGAGAGGATGCCATGTACCATATCCGCTATCACATTTTACTTAGTATTTTTCAACAACACATATGCTCAATTGAAATACACCTAACCTTTGTGGTTTTTAACTTTCTGACATTAATTCTACATACCTGAGAACTTAAACTGCAGATGAAACACTGGAAGAAGGTTAAAATGAGCTAAAACAATTGAGAGAGCCAGTATCCACGTTGTTCAATTGGGTTACACATATTGAAAAAATATTTTGAAATATTTTTAATCCTACCTTCATAGTAGGATTTATTTCAAATATAAAAACAATGTACCCTGTACTTCCCAGGTGGCATAGTGGTTAAGAATCCACCTGCCAATGCAGGGGACATGAGTTCGATCCCTGGGCCAGAAAGATTCCACATGCCTGGGAGCAACAAGCCCATGTGCCACAATTACTGAAGCCTGCACACCTAGAGCCCGTGTTCCGCAACAAGAGAAGCCACCACACTGAGAAGCCCATGCACCACAACGAAGAGTAGGCCCCACTCACCACAACTAGAGAAAGCCTGTGTGCAGCAATGAAGACCCAATGCAGCCAAAAACAAAAATAAATAAATTTATTTTTTAAAAAAAAAATAAATAAAATAAAAGCAATATACCTCCGTTTAAATTAACTACTAATTCAAATTAATTCGTCATAAATGACTAAGTGGGGACACACAGTTAAGATGTTTACATGAGCATCAAAAATACTACCAGATAAATTCAAGTCTATATCAGTAAAATCAAAGAATAACATCCATAAAATAATTGGATTATAATCAATAAGATGACTAATACAATGTCAAGTTTTTAACTTAAATTTCACTTACAAATATGTATACAAGATACACAAAAGCACACTGCTCTTCAAATAGCTGTAGTAAGTGTTCCTACGTAAACATGAGAAAGAGCAGTAAATGACAAAGAGAATGAGACACAAATATACCAAGGATTAATATGTAGTATTTATAAATTAGAGACTTTAAAATAATGATTGCCACCTGCTCAAAACACTCTCAAGTCCTTCTAATTAAATAAATCACCATAATTTTAATCAACTATTCATAAAATAAGTCTATCTAAAATCGCAGCATTAAAATTTACATCACTAAATTTATAACTAGATTTGGGCTGATTTTGACATTAACATTTGAAAATAAAATCTTAAGTTGTATGTTAGCAGCATCTCTATTTCTCTTAAGCAATTCTGCTTTTCAAAATCCCTAAAAACTCCAGTTATGTACAACTGCCAACCCAGGTTAATAATAGCAATGAACCATATTCATCTGAAACCACGAGACTGTCAGGTGACATACCAAGAAGTCTGAATTTAACTCAAATAAAAGCCTCTCCATGCTGCAATGCAAAAAGGCTTAATCCCAGCAACAGGACCAAGGGGACTGGGAGCTTTTAAGAAATCTATTGCCAATGACAAAATTTATTTTTTGTAAAAGTCCATCTATCCAGTCCTACCATTTCACAAGTGACATCCTGTTCTTTTGTTTCACCAAAGAGTTTGGGATTTTTACAGAAGGAAACCATGACTACTTTTCAATTCCTTTATCTCTTCTACCAAAAATATATAATTAAAGAGAATCAACCTAAGTTTTCTATAAACCTAGTGCTGTCCTGGTAGCTGGTACAGACTAGGAATGCCAACTTGCTTTTAACGGCTCTTTAACTCTACAAGGACAGGTCCTAGGCAGAGTACTCAGGCAACCATAGATAGAACCCAACTTTTCAACAATCCCCATCTATGAGGAACTCAGGCTCATCTAATAAACAAGAAAACAGAATAGCTCCTTTCTCAACTTGCCTATGTCCCAACTCTGTCATTTCAAACAAGTACACACACACATTCTTAAAAGCCACAAGCTTTGATGCTTTGTGAAGACCTAAAGGGGTGGGATAGGGAGGTTGGGAGGGAGGCTCAAGAGGGAGGGGATATGGGGATATATGTATACATATAGCTGATTCACTTTGTTGTACAGCAGAAACTAACACAATACCATAAAGCAATTATACCCCAATAAAGATTTAAAAAACAAATAAATAAAAAACGATGAATGAGAGAGAGAGAAAAAAAAAAAAAAGCCACAAGCTTGTGTTCAACCCAGAATGACAAGCAACTAAAAAGCAGGCCTTAATGATCACAGGACCCAGAAATGTCAATATGAAAACTAGTTCACAAATCTGAACTCTACGTTGAATTTGGACAGACAAGTCTAACACAAAATACTATCTCTGAATTTGAAAACTTCAATACAACTACCAAGTTACATTGCTTGGCTGGTTCATGAAATAGAGACATTTCAGCTTGCCTTAAAAACACTGTCCTTGCCTGACTTCAGACTATACGACAAAGCTACAGTAACCAAGACAATATGGTACTGGCACAAACACAGAAATATAGATCACTGGAACAGGACAGAAAGCCCAGAGATAAACTACGGTCAACTAATCTATGACAAAGGAGGCAAGGATAGACAACGGAGAAAAGACAGCCTCTTCAATAAGTGGTACTGGGAAAATGGGACAGCTACATGTAAAAGAATGAAATTAGAACACTTCCTAACACCATACACAAAAATAAACTCAAAATGGATTAAAGACCTACATGTAAGGCCAGACACTATAAAACTCCTAAAGGAAAACATAGGAAGAACACTCTTCGACATAAATCACAGCAAGATCTTTTTTGACCCACCTCCTAGAGTAATGGAAATAAAAGCAGAAATAAATAAGTTGGACCTAATGAAACTTAAAAGCTTCTGCACAGCAAAGGAAACTATAAGCAAGACGAAAAGACAACCCTCAGAATGGGAGAAAATATTTGCAATGAATCAAACAAAGGATTAACATCCAAAATATATAAAGAGTTCATCCAGCTCAATATCAAAAAAACAAACAACTCAATCAAAAAATGGGCAGAAGACCTAAATAGGCATTTCTCCAAAGAAGACATACAGATGGCCAAGAGGCACATGAAAAGCTGCTCAACATCACTAATTATCAGAGAAATGCAAATCAAAACTACAATGAAGTATCACTTCACACCAGTCAGAATAGGCATCATCCAAAAAACTACAAACAGTAAATTCTGGAGAGGGTGTAGAGAAAAGGGAACCCTCTTGCACTGTTGGTAGGAATGTAAACTGATACAGCCACTATGGAGAAGAGTATGGAGGTTCCTGCAAAACTAAAAACGGAGTTACCATATGACCCAGCAATCCCACTCCGGGGCATATACCCAGAGAACACCATAATTCAAAAAGACACATGCACTCCAATGTTCACTGCAGCACTATTTACAAAAGCCAGGACATGGAAGCAACCTAAATGTCCATCAACAGATGAATGGATAAAGAACATGTGGTACATATACACAATGGAATATTACTCAGCTGTAAAAAGTAATGAAACTAGGACATTTGTAGAGACATGGATGGACCTACAGACTGTCATACAGAGTGAAGAGAGTTAGAAAGAAAAAAACAAATATCGTATATGAACACATATATATGGAATATAGAAAAATGGCACAAATCAACCAGTTTGCAAGGCAGAAATAGAGACACAGATGTAGAGAAAAAACATACAGACAGCAAGTGGGGAAAGCACAGGGTGGGGAAAGCGTGGGGTGGGGGGGCGGGGGGAATTGGGAGATTAGGAATTACTAAGAAGAAAAAAAATATCAAATTGTACACTTTATATACAGTTTATTGTATGTCAACTGTATATCAATAAAAGTTCTTAAAAAAAAGAAAGACAAAAGAAAAACAAAGAAAAATAAAAACACTGTGTTTCACTGGATTTTTGCATTTTAATATATATCAGCATGTTCTTCCAGAAAAAAATGAGAGTGCATCGGTGTATTATGCTAATGTGACAAAAGCAGTAAGTAACAGAAACACCTTAATATAATGGGCTACTAAACCAAATCCTAACAGACAATAAGCTAAAAACAAGAATCATTCCCCACACCCAACATGACAGAAACAGAATGGGCTCTGAATCAGCCAAACTTGGATTTAAATCCCAACTTTGTCACATACTGACTGTGATCTTAGAAAAGTGTCTTAAATTCTCTAGTCCTCTGATTTCTCATCTATAAGACAGGACTATTTCTATGATTAGTATAGGAAGCATGTTTTATCTCAACACTTAAAGCACTGTGTCATACATATCAAGATTTCAATAAACATTTGGTGAATTACTGACATTGTTACTAGAAGTATCTCTTCCAAGTACAATGCCTTCTTGTCCTAGTTATAAAAACTATAACTTTATTTTAATTGTAATACTTTAGAATTAATTCTAATAGTCCTGGTACTTGTTAAGATATAAAATTATGTGCCACAATGGTTCTAGAGTTTCACCACAATTCATCAGGCAGAAACTTTTAAAATTCATCTTTCATGTGTGTGGGACAGAGGATGTATGGGAAATCTCTGTACCTTCCACTCAATTTTGCTGGGACCTAAAAATGCTCTAAAAACTTAAGTTCATTTTTTTCAGTTATATTTATATATTTCTTCAGATTACTTTCTATTATAGGTTATTATAAGATATTGAATACAGCTTCCTGTGCTATACAGTAAATCCTTGTTGCTTATCTATTTTATAGTAGTGTGCATCTTTTAATTCCATACTCCTAATTTATCCTCCCCCTCTTCCCTTCCCCTTTGGTAACCACACATTTGTTTTCTATGTCTATGAGTCTGTTTCTGTTTTGTAAATAGATTCATTTGTATTATTTTTTAGATTCCACACAGAAGTGATATCATACAGTATTTGCCTTTTTCCGTCTGACTTACTTCACTTAAAACTTAAGTCTATTTTTAAAAATCTACTTTGTTTAAATTAGAAGCCTGCATAAAGGCATAAAAGTAAACTGAATAGTTTTACAGATCTAACATTTCAAGGCTCTTTCATGACAGACTTGTGATACAAATCTAGGTTTAATATAATCAGATATAATCATGTTTGCTGCAGCACTAAATGTATTAAAGGGGAAAAAAACAAAATCAACTAAAATGCCCTCAATAAGAGACTTGATAAGTACATTGCAGTACATTCATTCAGTGGAACACTGTGTAAGCCTTTAAAAGTGTAAGACAGAGCTGTATATAAAGATCTCCAAGGTAATTATTACACGAAGAAAACAAGGTTCAAAAGAGCATGTATACCATCAGACCCTCCTCCAAGGAATACAAAATAACTCGATAACCTTCATAATCTTACAGCAGAACATGATCTGTTTTTCCACTGAAAAGTTTCTAGATAGAAAAAAACTAGCCAGAGAAGAGTTTGACGTCCACTAGCTTGAAAACCAGCAAAGTACCACACCACTAAGAAACAATGGAAGAAAAAGGACGTGTTCCAAAAAAGGAAAAAAAAAAAAAAGGAAAGTCAGTAGCTGAATTAATTAAAAGTTTATTTCTCTAATGTCAACCTACAAAAGTCTCTATTTACCTAAATGCTCAACCAAAAACCCAGAAGTCACAAAGTCCTGTTTATTCTATCTCCTAAATGTCTTGAGTCAGATCACCACCGCTACCACACTGCCACCATCATAGTCTGAGCTACCACACTATCTCATTGCTTAAATTAGTCTCCCACTCTCTCCTGTTTTCCTCCAATTTATTCTTCACAGTGTACCTAAAGTGGGAAAACCTCAACATGTCACTCACCTACTTAAAAATTCCTGGTTAATACCTCATTGCTCTCAGGATAAAGATCTAACTTTTTAATAGATCTTGTACTTGCCTATTCTCTCCTCCCACCTCCTATCATAGCCACTTCAATAAGTTCTTTAAATGGGAAGTTTTCACTTAAATCTTCTTCACTGTGTTTTTTCTTTGGTCTAGCACACTTTTTTCTGTCTTCCCACCATTAGCGTGGTACATTTTTCAGGTCTCAGCTTATATGTTAACTTCCCATAAGAAGCCTTCCTCATCATTCCAGTCCTCCACCCTACATCTAGAATAGGCTCCCTTCCCATGTGCCTCCACAGTATCCCTCTCTCTACCTCAACAGAGCTATAAACTGACACTCTGTACATCCTCCATTCTGGCGCTCAACAGACTACTATCATAATTGCCTATTTACTGTCTCCATTTCTACTGGACCATAAGCTCTGTGAGGATGGGACCATACTTCTCTTGTGCATAGCTGTGTTCTAGTGTCTAGCACCATGGCTGACATTTAGTAGCCTGTCAATAGATCAAAACTAAAAACCAATTTTTGAATGAACTCTGATTAAATTTTTGTTATCTTGAGATCAGTTTAAAGTTAACAAAACATGAAATAGGATTTTAGGTTTTTGTTTTCTTTTTTAATGAGAATGACACAATATCTCAGTATCTACTTGCTGATACTTACTCTGAGATACACAGTCATTTCAGGGGGTAATGCATTCAGTATTCCCTCCCAAGTCTTTATCCTCAAAAAGGAGAATAATCATTCTAAACAAAATACAAACTGACTATACAATCCTCTTTTCTTTCTTTTTTCCAAAATTGGGGGAGGGGTCCCAGACACAAATATTAGGGAGATTTTATGCAAAGCTAACAGAACGTTTACCTGTAAATATCCATTTTTTCTTTTTCTCCTTTCAGTGCTGATCAACTTTAAATTCATAAGTATTTTTTAAAGAGTTTTTAAAATATCTGGAACTCACATAACCTGGCCTCCAACTTTTATCAGCTCTGGGCATCATTTAAGCTCTTCATTTAGGCTCCTATGTGCTTAACCCATAAATTGGTCAATAAAATTACTCTCCTCTACCAACCTCAGTCAAGAGTTGTAGGAGGCATGAGTTTGGATTTATGGCAGGCCCGTCCCCCTGGGCCTCTCAGAGTTTCCCATGCCAGAGCAAAGTGGCCCCAAACCATTGCCTGGCCTCTGCCCGTAGGCTGCAGGCACTGAAGTGGGTTGCACAGTGGAAAGAGAAAAAAAAAAAAGAAAGAAAAAGAAAAAAAATTAAAAAAAAAATAATTAAAAAAAAGAGAGAGAGAAAGAGTTGTGGGGAGAATTAAATAAGATAATATACAAGAAAGCAATCTATAAACTATTAGTTCTGGCTTTGCCTACTTGGGGACACGGCATTCATTCTACAAGAAACCTAGAAAACCAGCATAAATAAAGCCAGAGAAGAGCACGCAGAAAGGAGCTGACGTGGCAAGCCTAAGACTGCAATCCTGAGAAAGTCCTGCTTGTAAGATTGGCCTTTAGCTGGCATCTGGGAACTTGATTGGCAAACAGTTTTCTACACTGACATGAAACTTTCTCTAAATGATAAGTGTGGCTTACTATAACTAAACAACTGTACAAAATATGGTTTATGCTGAATACCTGGTTTTCTTCTGGGAGTCTGGATTTTGGTACATACTGGTCAGAGGTTCCTACATGACCAATATCTAATAAAAACCTTGGGCACTATCTGATCAGTCCCCAATAAATAGCACATCATTGCTGAAGAATTTAAATGCATCTTGGGCGACTCTACTGGGAAAGGGTACTTAGAAGTTTGCACCTGGTTTTTTCTGGACCTTGTTCCATGTGCCTTTTCCTTTGCTGATTTGTATAAGCTTTGTATCCTTTCACTGTAATAAACTTTAGCTGAGTCTGACTATATGCTTAGTCCTGTGAATTCTTCCAGTGAATCAATGAAACTGGGGTGGTCTTGGGGACCCCCAACACAGTAAAGAAAATGTATTCACAGAGTAAGTACAATCTCTGTCTGTCTGTCTGTCTGTCTGTCTTGTCTGTCATGGGGATACAGCTTGCAATACAAAGACAGAAGTAGTCCTCTTTTGCCCAGTGTCATTAAAAAACAAAAGCAAAAAGTGGAGAATGTAAATTGGTGCAGCCACTATGGAAAACAGTATGGTAGTTCCCCAAAAAACTTTAAAACAAACAAACAAACAAACAAAACCTACCATATGATCCAGCAATCCCACTCCTGGGCATATATCCAAAGAAAATGAAAACCCTGATTCAAAAAGATACATGTGTCCCAATGTTCACAGCAGCATCATTTACAATAGCCAAAATATGGAAGCAACCTAAGTGTCCATTAAAAATGAATGGATAAACATGTGACACACACACACACACACACACACACACACACACACACACACACACGGGGGTGGGGGGGGATATTATTTAGCCATAAAAAAAGAATGGATTTCTGCCATTTGCAACAACGTGTTTGGACCTAGAGAGTATTATGCTTAGTTAAATAAGTCAGACAGAGAAAGACAAATACCGTTACCACTAATATGTGGAACATAAAAAATAAAACAAACAATGAAAATAAAACAGAAACAAACTCACAGATATAGAGAATAAACTACTGGTTACCAGTGGAGACAGGTAAGGGGAAAAGGGCAAGATAGGGATAAGGGATTAAGAGATACAAACTACTATGTATAAAATAAATAAGCAACAGGGATATATTGTACAGCAAAGGGAAATATAGCCATTATTTTGTATTAATTTTAAATGGGGTATAATCTAAAAAGATACTGAATCACTGTTCTATACCAAAAACTAAAATATTATAAACCAACTACACTTCAATTAAAAAAAGACACTAATTAATCCACAAAACAAAACAAACAAAAAAACCCACAAAACCTTTCTATTCAGTTGTGGAATAAATAACTTTCCATCCTACCCTGTCCTTCCAGTTACTCAAGCCCTCTAGTTCATTCATTCTAGTGCAGAAGCCTTCTGGCTAAGCTACACTTTCTGCAGCCTGACACTTCAATGTTCCTTTACTACCACCTACATTTTCCCAGATCCCATACCTTCTAGACAGCCTCCTGGCCACTTTCCAATTTTGAATCCATACCCCTACCATACCTCCCCATCATAATCTTGCTTTTTCAACTGAAAAGCCTTTCTATTGGAAAACTGAAACATCATCAAGTGGCCTAATGAACCACTGCTATTGCTTGGCACACCTCTAATTTATCTCTTACTCACTATCTAGCAAATGCCCCACATTTAGCCCTATCATTGTCATCAGACACTACTTTTTTTTTTTTATTTTATTGGCTGTGTTGGGTCTTTTTTGCTGTGCACGGGCTTTCTTTCTAGTTGCGGTGAGTGGAGGCTACTGTTCGTTTTGGTGCACAGGTTCCTCATTGCCATGGCTTCTCTTGTTGTGGAGCACAGGCTCTAGGCGCGTGGGCTTCAGTAGTTGCAGCACATGGGCTCAACAGTTGTGGCTCACGGGCTCTAAAGTGCAGACTCAATAGTTGTGGCGCATGGGCTTAGTTGCTCCGCGGCATGTGGGATCTTCCTGGAGCAGGGATTGAACCTGTGTCCCCTGCATTGGCAGGCGGATTCTCAACCACTGCACCACCTAGGAAGCCCCTGTCGTCAGACACTATTAAGGCTTCATCATTATATCCTAAAATCTCTATAGTCATTCCTATTGAAAACTAAACTAAGATTGTAGGTTAAGACTACCAACTGTTCCCTAGGATTTCATCCTCCTTTCAGTAACAGAACTACTAGAGTTTTCAGGGGCACATGGTCACCTAGCTATAGAGTACATTTTCCAGCTTCCCTTGCATCTAACCATGGTCATATTACCAAATGCAAGACTACAAGAGGAACTGGCATGTGCAACTTCTAGGCCATCTGCCTAAATATAAACTGCTTTCCTTCTTCTCTCTTTGCCCCTTTCTTACAGCTGGGAAACAGTAACAACTAGTGCAGCTCCCTTAGACTCAGAAAGGGAAACCACATGATAAAGCTGGCAGAGCTGTCCTAGCAGACCTACTAGTTTGGATCATTAAATGACTTCATGCAACTGTACTGTCTACAGGCCAAGAACTACCTACCGATTTTTTTTTTTTACAATTAATATATGAGAGAGATCATTTTATCTTATTTTACTGTATCCTGCAGTCTCTGTTATAAACCTTAGCTTACACCCCAATACAAAGTTACATAGTCTGGGTTTGAGCTTCACTTCTTGGGCAATTTGTTTTCCATTTCTATGGTCAGAATCTCTACAAGACCATTTCCAATTCTGAAGTTATGATGGGTATACACTGCCCTCTGCTTTTTGTCAATTCAGACTTTTTATTAATAGTGCAATGTATAGGGCAGATCACTATGCTGTATTTCAGGAGCGTAAATTTACAGAGTAAGCTTCATATTTATGACCATGCACTTAAATATGAGAGTATCTTAGGATGCCTAATATAAATTTAGAAATCTTAAAACACAAATTCACATAAATACATTTTATGGGAAGGAGTATAGCAATTAAGTGGTTTTAAAACAGGAAGACCAAGGTACAAGTCCAAGTTCTGCCATTTATTAGCAGTATCAGTAAATATTACAACTATTAATGTAGATAACAATACTTATTTCATGCAACTGTTGTAAGGATTTAGAGAAATTTAATATGTATAAAGCATTTAGCACAATGTGTGGCATATTGTAAATATACAATAAAAAGTGACTATTAACTGATTAATTAATTGCATTTTACTCATTGAACACACCTAAACTAGGGACCTATTTTGTGCCAGGAACAACAATAAGCTTAAGAGAAAATATAAAAATATACATATTTATTCTATTCTTTATTCTATTCTATGCAGAAATATTAGCATTACAAGTATCTATCTTTATTATTATAATGCATAAAAGTCAAAACCAGCTTTTGTAGAGGTAAAAATAGCCATCCCAGCCCTGGAAAAGCCTATAATCTAAGAAGATAGGGTATATACTAAAATATTCATTGTTATATCATGAAGTATTACAATATATGATATATTCTAAATTCTTCAGAAATCTCTACACTTGAGGGGGTACTGTGATATGAGGAGGCAGGCACAGCACTGACTAGGACTTATAAGATGAGAGTAATATATAAGCAGCAGGTTCACTGGCTTACTAAATCCAAAGGTTGTGTACAGATTTGGAAAACAAGAATGGAAAGGTAAAACTCACCCAATGAAATTTTCACATACAAGAATTCTAAAACTTTCAGATATGAGAAAAAAACAAAACCCCAAACCACGAAAATCACATATTCAAGGGAGTAAGACAATATAGGTACTGTTAAAAAATAACAGAGAGAACCAGTCTGATACTGCCAGGACTGGACGTAGGATGCCACTAAGGGCAATGGCCAAAAAAGGATTTGAGAGAGCAAAAATCAAAAATATTTAGTGAATATTAAATGTGGTACTAAGACAGTGCTAACTGTCCCTCAAAATAACCCAGTGGTAGAAATAAGAAGCATAAACAATTTGATTTTGTAATTATCCTAAGGCACTGGAGGGATGTCAAAATGAAGATGTCCTAAAGGAAGCTAAAATGTGTGTCTGGATGTATCTCTGCTAGAAAGTCAGGGACAGAGATGTAATTTTCAAAAAGCAGCAGCAGAGAACTGACAGCTTCTACAGTAAGCTATTTTTTTGTTTCTTTCTCTTTCCCTCCACTTCTAAAATGATCTCCACATTAACAGGTTATCTATTTTTAGGTTGAGAAAACTCTCAGCATTCTATGAGGATATGAAAAACTGAACAAAATATGCAGATAAACCTAGTATCATCCTTTAAGCTAGTAGCTTGCCAATAAGTTTAACTTCTAAGTTACAGAAGAAACAGAAGGGTTAAAACCAGCCTGCTGGAATTTTACATATTTAATAATCAACCTGAAGGCCATTGTTTTGCATGATGTTTTAATTCACAAAATGCTTCTAGACTTATAAGAGTCAAGAGGTTATCCAAAAGAAAGCAAACATCACTCAATCATCATATTAAAGTATTCTGAATTCTCATGAATGAAATATTAAAAGGACTCATTTTTCATTATTAGCCTAAAGTTAATACTTGAAAATTGAGAGTTTGTCTAAAATACAGAAATAGGTTTTAGAGGAGTCTTTGTGCTATGGATTATTCATAAATAAGTTAATTCAGAATCACAGTGGTGATTCTACAGGCACATATAATAAAAGCAAATGTTTGGAAAATTAAGCATCATCTCAATGACACCAATTACCATATGTCATTCAATCTCCAAATAACTTTTTAGCTAATAGTTTAAATTGCTAACATTTCTCAAAATAACCTCTACACCACACAAAAAAGTTAAATATCTCTAGTATCTATCACTTTCATTTCTCACAACAATCCTAAAAGTCCAAGCCCTCGAGATGTCATATGTAGACATAGCCATTTTTCTAACTTTAGACTCTCCTATTCCAACTCATTCTAGATTCACCTTCCAGGAATATAATGATTCATCAGGTCATTCCATTACTACAAAACTATTAATGACTTTATTTCCTTTCATATCAATACTCACAAATTTTCTAAGATAACCATTTCTCCATCATGAGGACAGAGCCCAATCCTATCACCTTCCCTTTTACCTTAAAAAGAAAGATGTTCTTCTTCTCCAAGAGTTGATTCCACCCCTCTGGTCTCTTTGTTCAATCTTGCCTTTTTCTTATAACTCTAGTTTGTTTCTTCCACCCATTTAACTCTAAAAATCTCCATGTTATGTTACTGCCACATTTCCTTCCCTTCTAAAGCAATGTTGAAAAAGTTACCTAGGCATAGCCTATTTAATGCCCTATTCCACCTTTGAATGTGCACATATGACACTGTCACCTCTTTGCACTCTATTCCATGATACCCGCATCTCATCCAGTTTCCAATACATTACCGTATTCTAGCTAATTTTCTGAATTCAGATATAGTATTTGGAGCCCAGGTATATGTGTTTAAAAACCTTCACACACATAATGCAATACTACTCAGCAATGAAAACAAACTACTAATACATGCGATAACATGAATGAATCACAAGAGCATTTATATTAAGCAAAAGGACCTAATACAAAATGCCACATAATATATGGCTTCATTTATATGACATTCCAAAAAGAACAAAACTATAGGGACAAAAATCAGATGTATGGTTGGTTGTCAGGAACTGGACGTGGAAGAGGGGAGAATCGCTACAAAAAGGGCACAAGGGAACTTTCTGATGTGACAGAAATGTTCTGTATCTCAATTGTGGTGGTGATTATATGACTATACATTCGTCAAATCTAAAAAAAAAAAAACTACAAAGCTAAAAAAGAATTTTAATACATGTAAATTATCTCTCAATAAAACAAACCTTTAAAAAAACTTCACAGATTATTGTAATGCACTGATCTAAAGCTTTCAAAATCCCTATCTCCAGCCCTAACCATCTGCCTGAGAAAGCTCTACCTGAATCTCAAGGTAGCTCAAACTTATTAAGGACAGCTTACCTTCTCCACCATGCCTACTCTTTCCTCTTACATTCCTTACCTTGGTTAATGGCACTACCATCACTTATGTCCCAGTCTCCCAACAGAGTAGATTCAGCCACACTTCTTTTCCTTCACATTCCATCAAGCACTGAATCCTTTTCTCCCAGATATATAGCACCTCCTTTCCCATCCTTCTGCTACTGTTATGACCTACCTGCTCTAACCTGTAACAAATGTAATAGTGCCTTCACTGGCAGCTGCTTTCCAGTCTCTCCCCATTCTGTCCTATCTATCTGTCACAATGCCATCTGAGTTAACATCCTAAAACACAAAGCTGATGCCATTATACACACCACTAGTTCCCAGTTGCCTAGTATACACAAAACTCTGCCTATAATGTGAGCTCCAGCATAAGCCCAACTTCTCTTTTCCTGCCATTCCTTTATATGCATATCCTGAAACTCAATACACTAAATTTGTCATTGCCTTTCCTTAGGCTATGCCTAATGAGCATGCCTCAACTATAAGTATCCCTCCCTTACTTCATTCAACCTGAAAATCCACGGTATCCTAAATTTAGGATGCAGCTCAATGCCACCTCCTCTAACAAAAAACAGAGGTAACCACTAAACAGAGGTAATGTCCCCTTATGCATGCTCAGAATTATTTACATAGCTCTATTAGAGCATATTATAGTCATCTGCTTAAGTAACACTTACAGGGCATTGTGGGATCATGAAAATACAAAGATAGATAAGATAAAACCCCTGTTCAGATTTCAGCTTTAATTAGCTATTCAAGGATCAGTCTCATAGCCTAAACTAAGAGCTCCTAAAGGAGGAGTCCTTAATGTCAAGCTTATTAACCCACAAGGGATTTGTGGTTCAGTGTGCAAAAGGAACTTGGATAGAGAAGAAAAAAAAAAAAGGTATATTTACTTTCACTAACTCTAACCACAATTTTTTAGCATTTCCTGCAATTAAAATGTAAGCAACAAACCTCAATGGTATTAGCAGTTCCTATAACTTTGATCACCAAGAGGAATCACAGACAGTCTCAACACACTACAGTTGATGCAAGTATCTTAGAGAAATCGTTTATGCTCATTATTTCAAAATTACAATACTTACTAGATCCACTAACAGCTCTCAATATTTAATGAGATAATATGCAGAACGTTACTATATCACAAACAACATTTTAACAACTATTTATCAATATGATTCCTTGATAATCCTATGTATTTTGTTTTATGTGTTTATAAACACCTTTCTAAGAAGCAATCTATAAGCTTTCCCAAGCTGCCAAAGGGATACCTCGCAGGAAAAATAATTAAGAATCCCTGCCCTAGAGAATCTCATTGTTTTCCATAGGCCCAGGCACATCTGACATTTCAAAAATAAAGAAAAACTGCAAAAATGTGCTTCCCAAATGAATGAACCAATATGTGTGAGGTCAATGTTTTAGCGCCTCTGCACTTTTAAAACAAAGTCAAGATACAGATAGTGTGAAGGCAGTCTATCAGATTCAACTCTTATGTTACCTCTAAAAAAGTAACACTGAACAAGTCTTAAGTGATAGATTTTTAAGAGCTCTAACCTCAATACCAACTTTGAAAGCCACACACCTGATGTCTTTTTTAATTTCATACTTTTCCATTATGTTATGTAAGATTTTGGAAAATTCATTCACAAACACTCTTTTTTACTGTGAAGGAGTAATGAGGCCAACTAATAAAGGTCACTCCCAGTATGAAATGAAACCATCGCAAAGCATAGGTCTGCATGTTGAAGGAGGTAAGCAAAGTCAGACAACAAATAAATACCAAAAGAATAAATGCAAAATTAAAACCATTTAGTGATATGATTTTTAAACAATTGCAAATTCTTAGAGCTCTAGAATATTTAGTATACACCTGAAATATTTTAAGAAATACCGTCATCAGATTTGTGATTACTCCCAACACCTCTTTTCTTGAGAGGGAGGAGGAGACTGAGAAGCTTCTACAGCCAGACAAATAATAGTGATAAATGTTTCCTCACGCTCTCTCTCAGTTAACTACTGAGGATCATTAAGTATCTTCTATTAATTCATAAATTATTAACAAAATTGCAAAGCTTTTATAAATATCATCTAAACAAAAAAGTACATTTAAATGTGCTACAGATTGTTTCTGTATTAAGGTATACAGAAATGGACTGGACTCAAACAAGTTGCCAATTTCTCACAAGTTCCTAATTTCACAGAAGTATATGCGCAAGTAAAAATAATTATGACCAAAGAAAGACTCTAATGCATAGTTAATCTACAGTGGAACATTAGCTTCTGTTTAGTATCTAGTTTCCAGCTCCAAACTACTATAAATAAGATATGAGACACCAAACAAACCTACGTAATACCACCTGGTACTAGAAGACAACAGGGCTTTTTTTTTTTTTCCTTTCCTGGCAAACAGTTATTTTATTGCTCATGCTATGTTTTCAGAAAGCTGAATAAACTTTCCTCTGAGCTTTTAAAATTAACATGTAAAATATATCAGTATATATTTAACTGAAAAATTTGGCAGGAAGAAAATATAAAATCCCAAGGCATCTTTTGTATACAAACAAAACAAAACACTAAGGATAAGAAACAGTTCACTAAAAAAAACAAAAAAACCTATCAATCTAATAATTTCATCTTGAATTTATACAATATTTTAAGATAGCACTCTTGATAATTAGCTCTGCTCTCTCGGTAAGTGCAGAGTTTTATGCTAGTAATTTTAATTCGCTCCTCATCATAATTAACAAGTTGGAAAAACTGAATTCAGTAAATACATAAAAAGTAGTTCTAATCTCTGGCTTATAAAATATTGTCTCTAATTCTAAAACTTTAACTCCTCAGAAATCCATTACATACTTAAGGAAAGCCAGACTACACAGAGTTGAGATATTACTTAAATTTCCTACTGCTATAAAATCACCATCAGTGGTTGCCAGCAGTCAGAAGGGAGGGAGGGTCTGACTGAAGAGAAGCACAGGAGAACGCTTTGGGGCACTGGAATGGTTCAGTATTGGTGGTAGTGGTTGCAATAATCTAGCCACGTATTAGGAATGAAAATAAATACATGTATATGTTCTTACCAGCACTATTCACAATCGCCATGAGGTGGAAGAAGCCTAAACGTCCATCAACAAGTGAATGGATAAACAAACTGTGGTATATGCGTACAATGGAATATTATTCAGCCATAAAAAGGAATGAAACATGTTATAACATGGATGAACTTTAAATACATTATATGCTAAGTGAAAGAAGCCAGACATTAAAGGTCATGTTATATGATTCTACTGATATGAAATATCCAACATAAATAAATCCACAGAGACAGACAACAGATTGGTGGTTGCTTAGGGGTTAAGGGGGAAGGGAAGAAGAAACTGCTTAAGGGATAAAGGGTTTACTCTGAAGTCCTGGAAATGTTTGGAACTACTTAAAAATAGACATAGGTAATGGTTGCACAATACAATGAAGGCACTAAATGCTACTGAACTGTCCACCTTAAAATGGTTAATTTTGTTATGTAAATTTCATTTCAGTAAATTACATACACACATACAAAGCTTCATACAGAAGCAACATGACGGTGATAATGACGGTGCCAATGAAAACGCTGATGATCACACAGTGGTAATGATGTGCGCTTCAAAAAAACCTGGGAGGGTATAGCATCTGCCTTCAACATGCTTAACATTTAAGGTATATGCAGAACTCCTGGAGCAGTTAAACACAATCACTTAAAAAAAAAAAAAAAAAAAAGAGTTCCATCCCTCTGACAATACAGTCACATTTTAAGAGGAAAAACAGATTCTCATTTGACCAGCAAGTCTTGTTTAAATGACAAAACTTAAAAGCAATATCAGTAAACTTTTGATATCACAGTTACTGACATTTGACTTTGCCAGTTACGTCAGTTCATGAAACTCACCAAGAAAGTGAAAACATGGCCTTGTCTGGAGACCATAAGCTGTTGGTGATGGAGGGGAGGGAGATCTACTCATCAACATAGGAAAGCGCAACTCTGATGGGTAATTAACTGCTTCCCAAATGCCACAGCTGAGCCATATGTCATCAAGATCACAGGACATTAGAGCAGAGGGCCAGAACGCATGGCTTCATTCACTCAGCAATTGGCATCTTCTGTGTGTCATTTACTGTGCCAGCCAGTGGGTATGCTAAAAAGAATAAAACTCAGGCCCTAAACTTCAAAATATCATAGTTCAAATTCAAGCCTCAAGAGAAGGTGGAAAAATGGAATTCGTATATATGACTGGTAAAGTGAAAACTGGTACAACCACTTTGGAAAATAATGTGGCAAAATCTAATAAAGCTGAAGATATACAAACCTTATGACCTATAAATTCAATTCAATGTATATATTCAGCAGAAATGTGGACATATCTTCCCAAAAAACTTATACAAAAATGTTCATATTCTTTACAACTTCAAACTGGAAATGCACCAAATATCCATTCAACACAGTAGCCTGGGTAAATAAACTGTGGCATACTCACACAAAGGAATACTGTACTTCAGTAGTTCTCAACCAGACTCTGCCCTCCTCTCCAGGGGACATTTTAAGTTGATAACTGCGGGGAGGGGTGGGGGATGTACTGGTATCTTGTGGTTGGGGTCAGGGATGCTGATAAGCACCCTTCAGTGCACAGAAGAGCCCCCCATAACAAAGAATTATTCCATCCAAAATGTCAATAGGGCTATGTCTCAGAAATCCTGGCCTGCAGCAATGAGAATGAACTAGACTACATACACTATATGGATAAACACAAACATCATGCTGAGCAAAAAAGAAGCCAAAGAGAGCATATGTATGGTTCCATTTATATAAAGCTCAACATCAGGCTAAATTAATCCCTGATGTTTGAAGTCAGGATAGTAGGGGTTGAAAGGGTCACAAGGACAACTTCAGAAACACAAGTAATGTTCTGTTTCTTGAACTGGGTACCAATTACCTGGCAACATGTGTAAATTCATTGAGCTGCAGAGTTAAAATGTGGACACTTTTCTTAAATATGTTATTCTTCAATAAAAAGGTTGTTTTTAAAAAAATGCACAGGACTTTATACCACAAAAGGGGTATTTTATTGTATGTAAATTTTAAAAACAAAAAAAATTTAATGCTTTTCTACTACAAATCTGTTAAAATTCATCATCACACTAGTTAATATTTCTCTGAAAAATTTCAGCTTTGGAGTCTGATAATTCCGAGTCCTAGCTATGCCACTTACCAGTTGTGTTGATCTTGATGAAGTTACATTTCTCATATTTATATCTTTTCAAAATTACAGACGCAACAGACCTTATTGCCAGGTAAATACAAACAACAAAGAAGTATAAAATATTAAAAACCCACCCTACCAATCCTTCTTCTCAGACCTAACCACTCTCAACACTTTTCTGTTTCCATCTAGACGTTTTCCTATGTATGTACAAATAAACACATTAATAGAGTTAAACATTTAACTCTCATGCATTTTTAAAAGCAAGATCACACAGCATACAACCCTGCAACTTTTTAAAATTTAATATATGTGTAAATCCCTATCAGGGAATACAGAATTACCATATTCTAATTCATAGCTATACAGTGTTCCAATGTATATACCATAATTTATTTAATTAATCTCCTAATTATGGTCACAGTAACAATGTAAACTGGAAACTTCAAATAATGCTTTAATAAACATCAGAATATGCTTACATGATCACTTGTGCACAACTGCTGCTCTCCAAAATAGTTGTACCCATACTCTCATAATCATAAAATAAGGCTTGCTTCACAATGCTTTTGCCATAATAATAAATCATTCTTTTTAACCTTTATTAGTCTGACAGCTTAGTGAATTACAGATGTTATCTTGATTTGTATTTTTTAATTATTGAGGTTAAGCATCACTCAAAATGTTTAAAGGTCACTTTCTAAATGTCTTCTGTTAATTTTGTTTATATCCCTTGTGGAGGAAGGTATATAATCACATTAAGTTTCATCCTCCTCATGTGCAAAACTGAGCTAGCACTACTTGTCTTGTAGGATGACTGAGAGGTCAAATGAGAAAATGGAATATAACCAGTGATTGATAACTTGGACTACAGTCAAAATCCTGTTGGAGAGCTTCAAAACAAACGAAAACAATCACCCAAAATCCTCCCTAGAAGATTGAGACAATTTCAAGTAGGGCAATCTGAGGCTTTTTAAAAAAAATGCATGAGTGATTCTAATGTACACATCAGCTAATCAGAAAATAAAGGTTACCTTTTCTGACATGTTACCAAATACGTGTTCTCTTTTTAGATATATACAGAATTACTGCCACTGGATTCAACATTCCTTGGAGTTGGAAATTCTACTAAAAGCAGTCTTCTACTGCTTTTCATTCCCTAGACTGCTTAGACTAGCTGAATAAAAATATTTTCAGTTTTTATGTGCAGCTAAGATGAAGTCCCAAGGTAAACATTCTTATTTACTAAGCACATTATGTAAAAGGGCATTGTGGTTTGGCTGATTATTAGAATAAAATCTCATAATTTATCTTTTTACATTTCAAAACCATGCATAATCTTACACTATACTACTTCCAGTATATGATGGATCGCATTATTGTTTACTGGGAAATTTCTCCTGAACCAGAATATATCAATACAAGAGAAAGACATGCTAACACATGGTAATTCAGCAAAAATTGAAAGATAGCATCTTCACAGACAGTGCTGGATACGCTAGACATTCGTATGGAAAATATTAAGCTCACCCCATATGTAAAACAACTCAAAATGAGTCATAGACCTAAACATAAAACCTCAAAAACTATAAAACTTAGAAAACAGGAGGAAATCTTCTTGACCTTAGCATAGGGCAAAAATTGCTTAGAACACACACACATACAAAATATATATAAAACCTCTAAAATATAATAGACTAGAAACTTCACCAAATTTAAGACTTCTGATCTTTGAAAGATAGCACTAAAAAACAGATGTAAACCACAGATTGAATAAGCTAACAAAGAATTTTTATCCAGAATATATAACAAAGTCTTACAACCCATGGTAAGAAGTATTCCGATTTTTAAATGGACAAAATAGTTGGACATTTTACAAAAGAATACATATGAATAGCCAATAAACACCAAAAAATATGCTCAACATCACCAGGCATGAGGGAAAGGCAAATAAGACTACAATGAGATGCCACTACACACCCACAAGTGTTGATGATAACTGGAATTATCATACACATTTTTAGTGAGACAGTAAACTGGTGCAACTGGAAATTCCGGCAATCAGTTTGGTAGTTTCTTATTAAGTTAAATATACACTTGCTTACAAACCAGCAATTCTACTCCTAGTTATCTACCCAACAGAAACAAAAAATTGTTCATACAAAGACTTACACATGAATGTTCACAACAGCTTTATACATAATAGCCCCCTCAAGCCAGAAGTAATCCAAATATTCATCAACTGGTATACGGACAAATTTTGGCATATCAATATAATGGGATACTGGAATACCACAATGGAATAAAAAGCAATGAGCTACCAAAATAAGGAGAAGCACGGATGAATCTCAAAAACATTCTGCTGAGTGAAAGAAACCAAATACAAGAGTCCAAAGTGTAGGATTTTATTTACATGAAACTTTAGGATATGCAGAATTAATCTGTAGTGACAGAAAGCAGATCAGAAATTGTCTGCAGGCAGGGTGAGCAGGGATTGGTCACTGACTAAAAAGGGGTACAAGGGAAATTTTGAGGGTTATACAAAGTTCCACATCTTGACTGTAGTAGTTGTTACACAGCTGTATACATTTGTCCAAATTCACAAAACTATACTGGTTTTAAAATGAATCCAGGATTTGTTTTAATCAGGTATGGTAAGACACGGACAGGGAAATAACTGCCATGAAGCAAGAAATTTAAACTCACAAATCCCTAGAATTAGGAAGAATGTCACACCACAACAGGCCACGTGGGGAAGCACCAGGGCAGGTCAGAGGCAGAAGGAATGGGAGGAAAATTTGGCAAGAACCTTTATCGTGGTTTTCACAGGAAAGAATGGCAAAGTAAACAAGCTAAGCAGGTTTAGGATTGGCTAGCTTGAATAATTTCAGTGGTCTCCGTGGTACAGAAACTGCCCCTAGTTGGCTGGTACCTGGCCCTGGGGTAATTACAGAGCAGGGAGAGAGTGGCCCAGGAGTGTAAGAGCTCAATAAAGGAGGTAGGTGTTTTGGGGGTACAACCAAAGGAGGACTGGTTGGTTTGCACATGAAAGTCACACTCCTGGAGGAGTCCTTTGCTATCTCTAGGAATTAGCTAGCCCTAAAAGGGGCAGTTAAACATTCAACTCATTAAACTTTGAACCTTCCCTCTTATGTAAAAATTATAAATTTATTGTCAATAAGGTTTTAGCTACATCCCAAGTTTTGTAATATGGCATTTATTACAATTCAGTTCTAATCATTTTTAAATTCCATTTAGGATTTCTTCTCCTTTGACTCATAAATTGTTTCCATAATTGTTCTTTTAATGTTAGAAAAGAATGTGACCTCCAACTTTCAATTGCAGATTTCTATATGCCCATTAAATCAAGTAAGTGTTGACTGTGTTTTTAAAATCTTTCTTATTCTTAATTTTTTTTCTGCTTGGCCTTCAATAATTAGGAGAGGTATGTTAAAACTCACTTATTATAGTAAATATATGCATTTCTCCTTGACAATTCCTGCTTTACATACTTTCAAAATATATCAAAACTTCCTGGTAAATTAACCTCTTACTATTGTATTTATCACTAATAATTTCTCTGTTTTAAACTCTATTTTATCTGATATGGCTGGAGCTACACAGCTTTTGGTTGTCTAAATATCTTTTTCTATCTTTTTGCTTTCAATCCTCCTGTATTGATTTATCTTGGGATTATATCTTAATCAGTACCATACAACTGGATTTAATTTTTTTTTACAGCCTATCAAATCTTTGTCTTAACTGCATTATTTAGTCTGCCTTCACTTAATGTGACCCTTATAATATGCTGGAATTTATTTCCCCTAGTACAGTATTCTCTTTCTTTGCACTTTTGTTCTGTGACTTGTTTCTTTTCCTATCCTTTCTTACACTCTTTTAAATTATTTTTCTACATTCCATTTCTTCTATTAATTTGGAAATTATATACTTCTATTCATTTACCACGTAACCCTGAAATTTTAACATATATACTTTATACTTTAAGTTAATATCTTAATCCTCAAAAGATAAAGACTGTTGTAATAGACTGTTTTAATTCTACTTCATTCTCTCCATCTCAACTATCTTCCCTCCCTCGTGGTAATATTTTCCAATATTTAAGCTCTGTGTGACATGTCTGTTGTTTTTATACTACCAATACCTGTGTAGATTTACTCATGTGTACCATTTTATATTGTCTGTTTTTTTGTACCATTTATTCTTTTTTTTAATTGAAGTATAGTTGCTTTATAATGTTGTGCCAATCTCTGCTGTACAGCAGTGACTCAGTTTCACCCATACATACGTTCTTTTTTTTAATATTCTTTTCCATTATGGTTTATCCCAGGAGAATGGATGTAGTTCCCTGTGCTATACAGTAGGACCGTGTTGTTTATCCTTACCATTTATTCTTGCATTGCTAACATTTTTCTATTAGTGGTATTCCCTCACCTATACATATATATATGTGTGTGTGTGTGTGTGTGTGTGTGTATATATATATATATATATATATGTTAGACTCTCAAACAAGTTTCACCAGATATCAATTCTAGGTTGATACTCTGTCTCAGCACCACAAAGCTATGTCAGTGGATTCTTTGGAAAACAGAATGGCAGTTCTTCAAAATTTTACACATGGTGTTACCATATGACCCAACAATTCCATTCCTAACATGGCCAAAAGAAATGAAAACATGTTAATACAAAAATTGGTACACAAAACTTCACAGCAGAATTATTCATAATAGCCAGCCAAGAAGTGGAAACAACCCAAATGTCTATTAACTGATGGATAAATAAAATATGATATATCCACACAATGAGATATTATTCATCAATAAAAAGGAATAAAGTACTGATACATGCTATAACATGAATGAACTTTAAAAACATGCGTTAGGTAAAAGAACCCAGTCACAACAGACCATGTGTTGTATGATTTCATTTACATGAAATGTCCAGAACAGGCAAATCTACAGAGACGAAGTAGATTAGTGGTTGTTTAAGACTGGGGGAAGGTGGGTGGTCATGGGTAGGATAATTGAGAATGACTGCTAATGAGTGGGGTGATAAAAATGTTCTAATACTGGGAAGTCCCTGGAGGTCCACTGGTTGGGATTCTGCACTTCCACTGTAGAGGGCCTGGGTTCAATCCCTTGTCGGGAAACTAAGATCCCACAAGCCATGAAGCACAGTCAAAAAAAAAAAAAGTTCTAATACTGATTGTGGTGATGGCAGCATAACTTTGTGAATAAACTAAAAACAAGCATTACACACTTTAAGTGGGTGAATTTTATGTAAATTATATCTAATGAAGCGGTTTTTTTTTTTTAAAGCAGGCACATTTGCTGGGTGCAAGCACAAGGAGTGATACAGCCTATATTAACTAGTTTTATTAGCAGCTTCTAAAACTGAAGATCATAGCTACAGTTGTAGTACAATGAACCACTTGCAGCATTCAAACATCAACGATGCTCCTCAAATTTCCAGGGACCATCTATTGTTTACAAAAATTTCACTGGCCCTCTAAGGGATTCTAATGCATGCTAAAGTTTGAGAATCACTGAAATAACCTAATAATCAGCATAAATAGATGCTAAATCCATTAGGTGAACAGTTGATGGGCAACTTTAAAATGGAGGGATCAGGCTCACACCTCCTGAACCTGTTGATCAATCTTAGCACCACTTAAAGTGGGACAACCTTAAAGAGGTTATGTGCTTCCTGATAAAATGCAATAAGTACACAGCACACCTATGAAGCAGTCTCAGGAAACAACACAATACAAAAACAAAGCAAAACACTGCACCTAAATCCAATCAAGTCTCGGATCTAACTCTCAATTTAAAGAAAATAAGGTGGAGAGAAGAACAAGGTAAAGGACACAGAGAAGATCCAAATCCAAATATGCAATATTCCACAGACAAATTAGAATCCTATTTCAAAACTCTAAAAAGACATTTCTGAGACAATCAGGGGAAACTGAACATGGACTGAGTATTAAATATTAAAGAATCATTGTTCATTTTCAGGGATAATAGTAATCTTTTAGAGATTCATACTCAAGTAGTCATGACTGAAATGACATGATGTTTGGAGTTTACTTTAAAATATTCCAACAACAGCAAATAATAGTATTAATACTTAAAATAAGTTGGGGGGAAGAGAGAATGAAACAAAAAGAAACAAAATGCTGATGACTGTTAAAGATGGGTAATGTTATAATATCCTCTACTTTTTAGGTTGATATTTTTCATAAGAAACAGTTAAAAAAAATTTGTTTAACTCTTTATTGGAATATAATTGCCTTACACTGTTGTGCCAATTTTTGCTGTACAACAAAGTGAATCAGCTGCATCCATACATATATCCCCATATCCCCTCCCTCCTGCGACTCCTTCCCACCCTCCCCATCCCAGGCCTTTAAGTCATCACCCATCATCAAGCTGATCTCCCTGCTACGCAGCAGCTTCCCACTAGCTATCTATTTTACATTTGGTAGTGTATCTATGTCAATGCTACTCTCTCACTTCGTCCCAGCTTCCCCTTCGCCCCCCACCCCGTGTGCTCAAGCCTATTCTCTATATCTGCATCTTTATTCTTGCCCTGTCACTGAGTTCATCTGTACCTTTTTTTTTTTTTTTTTAGATCGCATATATATGAGTTAGCATATAGTATTTGTTTTTGTCTTTCTGGCTTACTTCACTCTGTATGACAGACTCTAGGTCCATCCACCTCACTACAAATAACTCAATTTCATTCCTTTTTATGGCTGAGTAATAAGAAAAAGTTAAAAAAAAATTTTAGGAAATCCAGGTTAACATTCAAATCCCATTCAACTGACAGTAAATGAAATGTGTGTGTATACACACACATATATATACACACATATATATGTACCCACACACACATATCTGCATATACACACAAATATATACATACATACATATATATTTAAGAAAAAGAATGAGAGGAAAGATTTAAAGGATAAAGAGATTTCAATAAGCATCTGAAAGATGAAAAGTAGCAACTGGCTTTTCAAAAACATAAGCAGCTACAACCTAAATGTCAATAAATGTCTAAGAGCAACCAAAGGATTCGTCTCCTCAGAGCTCCTGAGAAGCAAAGGACTTAGAAACATAAGACCCTTTGGAAGGTGGAGGAGAGGCAAAGGAACAAAAAGCATATCCTCCATGGAATGTGAAAGTTGCCTTCTCCATCCTCTTTGTTAACTCACCCCTTACACATAACAAATCTTTATTTTCTTCGGAAGCTTGTCAAAGTTGCACCAGCCTAAGGGTGTATCCAGATTCAAAGGCCCATCAAGTGTAAACAAACGAATTTTTTTAAAAACAAAGGTAAAGGTACGTCACTGTGAAATTTCAGAACAAAATAAGAGAAAACAGAAAATTCCAAAAGTTTCCTGGGGGTTGAGAGTTATGGTTCTGGCTTTCTTAGTAGCAATATTGGAAGCCAGAAGACAAGGGAGCAATACCTTCAAATTTCTGAGTTAAAATGATTCTCACATAGAACTCTGTATCTACTAGATTGCCAACCAAACGTAAAACCAGAATAAACACTTTTTCAGATGTGGAAAGTCTCAAAAAATTTATCTCAAACAATTATTCTCAGGAAGCTCATTAGATGGATAGGCACCACCAAAACAAGGGAACAATTCAAAAAGGAAGAAGTCACGGAAGCCAGTCTACAGGAGATACTAACTTTAAAAGGTCAAAGGAATTTCCAGGAGGAAGGCAAAGGAAGGCTCATAAGGATGCTGTGGAGGAGACCTACAGCGCAAGCAGTCCAAACTAGAGCCAGAGAAGGGCAGAGGGCTCCAAGAAGGACATAGCCAGGAGGAAAAAATATTAATTATCCATTATCTAGGTATTTTCCTGGTGGTCCAGCAGTTAAGACTCCACACTCCCAATGCAGGAGGCCTGAGTTCGTTCCCTGGTCAGGGAACTAGACCCTGCATGCCATAACTTAGGATTCCGCACGTCACAACTGAAGATCCCTGAAAATCCCATGTGCTGCAACTAAGACCCAGTGCAGATAGATAGATAGACAGATAGATAGATAGATAGATAGATAGATAGATAGATAGATAAACAAATAGGGGCTTCCCTGGTTGTCCAGTGGTTAAGAATCCACCTTCTGATCCAGAGGATGGGGTTCAGCCCCTGGTTAGGAAACTAAGATCCCACATGCCGTGGGGCAACTAAGCTCATGTGCCACAGCCAGGGAGCATGTGTGCTGCAACAGAGCCCACATGCTCTGGAGCCCTCATGCCACAACCAGAGAGCCCATGCACTGCAACAAAAGATCCCATATGGCGCAATGAAGATCCCACATGCCGCAATGAAGATCCCACATGCCGCAATGAAGATCCCGTGTGCTGCAACTAAGACCCAATGCAGCCTAAATAAATACATAAAATATTTTTAAGTCAAATTTTTAGTAGGTTTCACTAAAAGAGATAAGTTGTTTTGAGAGGTATTTTATGGAACTGTTAAAGGATGTAGAAATACCTAGCCAAAGATTTCAAAAACAAGGTGAAACAAAAAAAGAAAAAGAAAAAAAAGGCAATTAACATGAAGAGATAAGTTTAAAAAAAAGCACAATAAAACATAAAATATATTTAGCTCAGCAGTGAACATTTATAATACAATAATATAGAAAACCTTGATTTTTTAAGTTAACCAAAAATTGTAATATTGGAAGAATGAAGAAGAAAGGGAAGGGGACGCACGAATGTGTGTCTATGTGTGCATGTTTAAGACCTAAATCTTTACCAATACAGGAAATTAATGTCTAAAATGAATAAAATTTTTATAAAACAGCATATTCATGTTATTTATAAATATAAAAACAAATACTCAAAGGAACACCAAACAATTAAAAAAGCAGTCGCACCTAGGATCAGGACTAGGTTGGAGGAACTTAGTCTAAGTAAATTCCTGCCATAATGTTGTTGGGCTGGGGGCAAAAAATCCAACACATAAATTCAGAGTCAGATTCACAAATGAAGAGCTTCCCTAGCTAGCCAGTCAGAAGTTCCAAGGGTCCAGGAGCCATTCATGTCATAGTAGGTGCATTAACATGGGGTTTTACTGTCTAATGTTTAAACTATGTTCAGGTATTTCCTTGACAAAACTTTAAAATATTTATTCACAAATGATTTTTATTATATTTCTGCATTCTATAAATGTATAGTGTAATGTTTTACATTTGAAAGTAAGTAGGCATTAATAGACATTAATATAAAAACAACACAAAATCCCTATTTGTGGGAATCATATCACAACTCAACTTTATTCACCTTCTCATTAATGTCACAATGTGTAGTTTCTTAATATAAATGGAAAACTTTAAGAATTATATAACAAACCACAACAGGGTGGGAAGCAGGTCAAAAAGCTGCAGAGAGCCTGCCAGCTGCATCTTACAAATGGGATCGTAACAGTATAAATTGAAATGGCTCATAACCTCACACGCTCTTAAAACCAACTCTGCCATTCTAACTATTAGGATTACACTAGGGTGTAATCTCTCTGGGGTAACCTGGGATAAAATGCTTGTGTCAAGGGATACTATATATTGGGCAATATGAGTACAAGGAAGCAGATCCCTAGAGCTCTGGCTGTGTCTCCAAAGAGCTAGATTAAATTGTTGCTCCGGTTCCCCATAAGGTCTGCTTAACAATCACAAGGTCTAAGGACCTTGAATGCTCAAATGGAAAAGAAATTCCATGGTACCTCAAAACCTCTTGTATTCTTGAAATAAACTCCCACTACCAAAAAGAGTACATTAGTTCATTTCCTCATTCTTTTATCCATTCAGCTGAGTATGTCAGAGAAGACTCTGTGTACACACACATACACACACACACATATTCTGAATGTGAAAAATGGTAAGAAGGGTAAGTATGAGATGTCATAAGAGATATAAATAGGGAATCTAACCTATTTCTAGAAAATCAGACCATTCCCACCATCTTAAAAAGATCAAAATAACAATGAAATTTTCCTTTAAATTGGTAAACAATGATGTCAAAGAAAAATGTGCTTAAATTACGGAGAAATAACTACTTTAGACAAATAACTCAAAACAGAAACATCTGTGTTAAAGGAATTAAAATTTTTCAATATTCAATGACTTCTTATTCATTCACTCATTCATCAAATATTTATTGAAGGGGCTCCCCTGATGGCGCAGTGGTTAAGAATCCACCTGCCAATGCAGGGAACATGGGTTTGAGCCCTGGTCCAGGAAGATCCCACATGCCTCGGAGCAACTAAGCCCGTGTGCCATAACTACTGAGCCCATGCACCACACCTATTGAAGCCCGTGCGCCTAGAGCCCATGCTCTGCAACAAGAGAAGCCACCGCAATAAGAAGCCTGCACACTTCAATGAAGAGTAGTCCCCACTCTCGGCAACTACAGAAGGCCTGCACGCAGTAATGAAGACCCAACACAGCGGTTTAATTAATTAATTAATTAATTAATTATTGAATGCCTTCTGTGAGTCAAACACCAGGAATACAGCACTAAACAAGTTAGACCATGGCTGTGCCCTATGGAACGTACAGTCTAGTGAAGTATATAGATACATAAAGAAGCAATTACAATCCAAGAAGATAATTGCTATGATGGGCAAACATGGTTTCTATTGGAGTTTAAAGAAAGATGTGTTGTAGCCATGTAATTCCAAGCAATGTGCAAACATATGAACCAGAATATTCTCAAGAAACATCAAGTAGTCTGATTCACAGCCCACAAGTAGAGGAAAAATTAGAAGCCTGTAAAGAATAAACTGGGGGTGACGTAGTATGGGAAAGAATTCTAACATTTGAGAGACTACCATGCCATTTAATTCTCAAAACAACTCTAAGATGGTATAGTTATCTGTAACAATTGATATTGGGACTATCTCTTCAGCATCCACTCCCCCACTCTGACTGCATACACACACAGTACCTGTAATGATGAGATGATACAGCTTCCCAAGGTTATATATAAACGAACCACTGAGGCAAGGACCTGAACTCAGGTCCATTACACTAAGCTACAACTATAGAGGAGGCTGACATGACAAGTTGAGGAGCTTGGACTTTGTTAAAAACAAAGGCTCTGGGGGACTTCCCTGGTGGTCCAGTGGTTTAGAATCCACCTTCCAATGCAGGGGACATGGGTTCGATCCCTGGTTGGGCAGTTAAGATTCCACGTGCCTCAGAGCAACTAAGCCCACACGCCGCAACCACTCAGCCCATGCACTCTAGAGCCTGTGTGCCACAACTAGAGAACCCGTGCACCACAACTACTGGGCCCACATGCTCTGCAGCCCATGTGCCACAACTAAAGAGAAGCCTGTGAGCTGCAACAAAGAGCCTGCAGGCCACAATGAAAGATCCCACGTGCAGCAATGAAGATTCCACGTGCTGCAACTAAGACCGGACGCAGCCAAATAAATAAGCAAATAATTTTTTTTTAAAAAGACATCATAGTATAATTTTTAAAAAGGCTCTGAAACTCAAATGTCTGAATTTACATCTTAATTATATCACTTGCTAAATTTGTGATCTAGGACAAGGCCCTTAACTTCTCTGTGCCTATGTTCCCTCATCTATAAAATAAGGATAATCAGACCTACTTTATAAAGCTATTGTGAGAATTAAATGAATATGTGTAAAGCACTTAAAGTAGTGTTTGCCACAGAGCAATCCTCCATTAAACAATAAGGAGTCAAAGGAGATTTCTGAGTGAACTGATCAGAATAATGGTTTAGGAAAAGTTAATTTAGCAGAATGGTATAGGGGGGAACACACACAAAGTGGGAAAGTTATGGCAAATTTTTATGAAAAGCATTACAGGTCTAAATGAGATAATGGCAGTGGAAAATGGAAAAGAACTAAGATATTACAGAATCTGAATCAACGGGACTTAACAAATGACCAAATGAGGCAACCAGAAAGAGGAAAGAGTAAGATGATTCTCTGACTTTCAATTTGGTAGACTAAGAGAATGGTAGTGCCAGGAACAGAAATAAGATTGTGTATGAATAGTTTAGGACTCCTTTAAATAAAGAAGATTCTGTTATGTTTTACATGGGGAGTTTTTTTTTTTTAAAGAAGTCTTGACTAAAATATAAGAAACTCAGCAAGATTTAAGACCATAATTATTACATCAGTAAGAAATGAGGTCCAAACTTTATAAGTTGAATATTAAAGCTATATTGTATACATACAGCTGATTCACTTTGTTGTACAGCAGAAACTACCATAACATTGTAAAGCAATTTTACTCCAATAAAGAGGTAAAAACAAACAAACCCAAATCTAATACTACTACTTAGAGATGAAAAAACAAATCAAATTAACAAAAAAACTTGCATTTCTTATTACAAAATTAGACTCTTAGAACCAAATGTTGATACCACAGAGCATTAACATGAAATTAACTTAAAAGTCTCAGCTTCTCACTTTAATAAGAAAGATATGATCTCACAGAATTCTCTGTAAACAATATTATAACCTATTTCTAACAAGATTAAAAGGTACAATTTATGGAGAGGTGGTTTTTTTTTAATTAACACAAATGTTTAAAAATCACAAATGTTTAAATATTTGTGAATGCACGAATGTTTTAAAATCACATTAAAAAAACTTCTGAAATATGATTCTTATAAACATTGATAACATTAAGAAGCTAGCTTTTAACAACTTCAGAAGCTCAAAATGTGACATAAAATCAGAATACTTAAAGTGAAAAGATAACACAGCACTACAGATTGTTTCCCCTACAGAAATAGAAAGCTTTAGCAGTGAAGCCATTTCCTCCCTTTTCATTTAATACACATCTCACTTCCCCCCCAAACATGCCCCCCTCAAAAAAAAAAAAACAAACAACAACCGACAACCATTAAGGTCAACAGTCACCTCTAACTCGACAAATTCAACAGGTACTTTTCTTTTTCTCATCTCACAAGACCTGTCAGCAACCAGCATACAAAACAGTTCATCACTCCATCATTTTTTAAACCCTTCCCTTTCTGAGCTTTCCTAATGCCACACACCACTGGCCTTCCCCCATCTCTCTGGCCATTTTTTCTTTGTAGACTTTCGTCTCTCACATCTGTACATTTTAGACTTCCTCAGGATAAAACCTGTTCTTTCCAATTCTCTATCTACATACACCCTTTCCCTAATCTCATCCATTCCCTTAGTTTTAATATTGACCACTGACCATAAGCCCAAATTCATTATCTCCAGGCCCAAGCTCTACTGTGAATTCCAGATTTACTTTATTAAGCTGTCAAATATCTCATCAGCAATTAAAACTAGACCAAATGTCCAAAACAGAATTTCTGACTCTCCCTGCCCTTAAAATTATTTAATATATTCATTCTACAAATATTTACTGAGCATAGGCTCAGGCACTGTGCTGTATACACTAACTCAACAATGTGAACTTCAGGGAGAGAGATGGTAAGTTGTAAACAGAACTATGGAGGATATATACAGTGTGTTCTCACAGAGAATAGGGGAGAGGGCTGCTACTTTTGATGAGGTGTTCAAGATAGGCCTCCACAGTATCCTCAAAAACGGCATCTACCTAGCTGCTCCAGAAAGAAATCTAGGCATTTGTTCCCCACAAACAATCCATCACGTGGCTTACAAGGTTCTAACTCCAAAATACATCTTGAAGCTGAAGAGCACTCTCAAGCAAGCAAAGAAGAGAGATATGGCCAAGTAATGATAGCTGTGACAGATGTCACAGAAGGAAATACAGAAAGCTATGGAAGAAAATTACAGTGAAACCTAACTCAGACAGGGAGAAATCAGAAAAGGCTTCCTGGAGAAAGAATAATTAGCATAAGCCCAGACGATCACTACAAAAAGCTAAACAAAAAGGTATATAAAACTATGCCAAAAAAAAGAACAGCACAGGATGGCACATCCCAGAATCTAAACAAATCCAAGGCGATAAAATTATAGAAAACAGAGGGAGTTAGAGTAAGACAAGGCCAGAGGAAAGCAACAAGTTACCAAAGATTAATGAGGTCACATCGTGTCAAAGCAGACAGAAGTCAACTTGAAAAGTCTTCCACTGGCCAAATGTGGGACAATTTTACTGTAATGGATCAAACCACATTAAAATCCAAGAGGTGATGGTGATACTATAAAATTATAATTAAAATGAAAACCTTCACTGAACTCATCATAAATTATTATGAGAAGTGATAATCAAATTTTGATGCTAACTGTCCTGTAGCAAATAACCAAATAAATGGTAAGAAAAAGTTCCTCCAGGAAATAAATGCAGAAAGCATTAAAGAACCAGGATATTACCATCTTGCAGCCCCTAACAAGGTAGTGGATTCAGGCAATAATCACCAAAAGATGCTAAAACCATTAGCTAAAGGGGAATTTTATAATGGAAGACTAAGGCTGATATCACCTGAAACCACTAATCAATCTTAGCACCACTACAAATGGGACAACCAGACATTATGTATGGATACAAAGTACACTGCAAAATCTGTGGAATATTTTAATTAAAAAAAAAAAACTGAACCTGAATCTAGTAAAGTATCTAACCACCTGTTTTCAGGAAAACAGAATAAGTTACAGCAGTGGTTCTCAAACTTGAGCATTCAGAATCAACTCGAGGGTCTTGTTAAAACATAAGATTGCTGGGAACCAGTGAATTAAAGGAAACCATTAGAGAGCAAACAGCCAGAGAATGTGGGAAATTTCACAAGAAAAATGACCCAGCTAAAAACAACAAATCGTATTTTTAAAAGGTGGGGGGTGGGGGTAGCCTGTTATAGAATAAAAATTACTTAAGATGCATAACTGCAGGGCTTCCCTGGTGGTGCAGTGGTGAAGAACCCTGCCAATGCAGGGGACATGAGTTCAAGCCCTGGTCTGGGAAGATGCCACATGCCACGGAGCAACTAAGCCCATGAGCCACAACTACCGAACTCACGTGCCACACCTACTAAAGCCTGTGCCCCTATAGCCTGTGCTCCACAACAAGAGACGCCACGGCAATGAGAAGCCTGCGCACCACAACGAAGAGTAGCCTCCACTCTTCACAACCAGAAAAAGCACACGCAGCAGCAATGAAGACCCAACACAACCAATAAAGTAATTAATTAATTTTAGAAAAGACATAACTGCAAATTCAGTTTGCACACCAATTCAAACAAATCTACTAAAAAAAGACATCCTGAGACAACTGAGAAAATTTGAATACAGACTAAGAATAGATAATATTAAGATATATAAATTACTAATAGATATATAATATTAAGAGGTAATAATAATAGAATGGCTATGTTAAAAAAAAATGACCTTATTTTTTAAAAAATTAAGAGATCAAGTCTAGAGACGTCACAAAAGCCACAGCACCACAAGCCACATTAAGGAGTTTGGTCCTAATGGTTTTATACACAAGCATGAGATCATTATAGAAACAACTTCTGGTTGTGAAAGCTATGTGCCAAGCATTGTATTAAGTGTGCAACAACTTATCTCTTTGAATCCTTAAAATAACTCTGTGGTGTGGAGATATTAAATTCTATACCATTTTGCCTGCTGATCATGATCACAATTAGCATTTTTTTTAAAGGATGAAGTATTGAGAATAGTTTGAAGGAAGGCAAGAGTGATGACAGAAAGACCAATTAAGTTGTTGCTCCTGCTACAGACAGTAAAAGCAAACGTTCATGCATTAGAAATAAAAATACAGAAATTGTTTTTTGAACAAAACATGAATTATGTCCTACAGATATTTAATGCTAAAACAATCTCCATCATATTAGACTTCTTTCAAGAATTTTTTTGAGACTTAGTTTATTTATTAACACAATGTAGTTTAGTGTTACCTTTACTAATATACCTCATGACAACCCTGCGTTATTAACACCATTTTTAGATGAAGAGAATTTTATTTTTAAAGCAATCATTTTATATGTACTGCAGCTATTGGACTTACACTTAATTCTTACTTCCACTGGAAAGTGGCCTGATAGAGAAAACATAAAGCCGTATCTTCCCCATCTTTCCCAAATTCTTTAAAAGATTAAAACAAACTACTGTTTTAGTTCTATAAATGACTAAAATAATACTCTCCCTGTGATATCCTACACATTTATCTCTAGCTCAAGAATTTTAGATATGACAAGCACCAGAAACCTATTAAGGTAAGGGACTTAAGACTGAAAGGAAGGGGGTAATCCCTGACCATTTTTTCAATGGAGTAACCATGAAAGAAAATATTGAAAAGCTCCTAAGGCTTCTTTATTTCAAGTCTTTCCTATCCTAGAGCCCTACTGTGGCTTATCACCAATGGGCCTTGTATATTGCTTACTCTAGGAACTGACTCTTACAGGCTAAGCTATAGTTAGTTGCCAATGGCTAACTGTGTCCAAGCCTGATTTAACAACTTAAGCTGACTAAAACAAAACAAAACAAAACCAAAAAAAGGATTCTAGAAAGGAAAGCATGGTATACTGGAATAAAAACTAAATTTTAGTCTACTCAAAAACCTGAGTTACATAAAAAGATGCTAAACATCATTTATTATTTGGGAAATGCAAATTAAAACCACAATAAGATACCACTATACCCACAGTATGGGAGAAAAAAATCTAAAAAGAGTGGCTATATGTATTAAAATATGAATAACAGATCACTTTGCTGTACACCTGAAACTAACACACACTGTAAATCAGCTACACCAATGAAAAAAAAATTTTTTTAATAAATAAATAAATAAATATTGAAAAATTGAAAAAAAAATTTTTTTAAAGACTCCAAAACAGTTAACATAGTAAATTTTGTGTTAGGTGTATTTTACAATACAAACAAAAATTTTTAACTTAAAAATCAGACCAGCAATATCTGGTTTTGGAGAGAATCTGGAACAACTGTAACCTCACACACTACTAGTGGGAATACAAATGGTACAACTACTTTGGAAAGTCTGGCAATTTTTTTAAAAAGTTAAGCATACACTTAGCATTTGACCCAGCAATCCCACTCCAAGAGAAATGAAAATGAATTTCCGCATAAAGATTTGTTCACAATGTTCACAGGAGCATTGTTCATTACAGCCCAAATATGAAAACAACCCAAATGTCTGCCAACCAGTGAATGGATAAACAAATTGTGGTATACCCATACAATGGAATACTATTTGGCAAAAAAAAAAAAAAAAGTAAGAACTACAGATAAATGCAACAACACGGATGAGTCTCAAAATCACCACTCTGAGTTAAAATAGGCAGACACAAAGACTATAAACAGTATGATTACATTTATGTGAAATTCTAGAAAAGTCAAAACTTCTGTCATTTAGACAGAAAGCAGACCAGTGATTGCCCTGGGTGAGGAGAGGTTAAGGAATGATAGCAAAGGAGCATGAGGAAATTTCTTTGGATGATGGAGTGTTCCAAAACTTCACTGCGGCGGTGAGTACACAACTGTATATATATATAGCAAAATTCATACAACTATATACTTAAAATGGCTCAATTTTATGTATGTAAATCACAGCTCAATGAAGTTCTTAAAAAAAAAAACTTGGGTTGATTAAATTTGCAAGTTACTAGGTGTGTGACATTATCCAGTTTTCACTTTCTCACATGTACACTTCTACACATTTTTAAATAACTTCCATGTCGTACTACAGTTATTGTGCTTACACACAATTCTTTTTTCTGACATACAATAAACTGTATATATTTAGTGTACAATTTGCTATTTTTTCTTATTAATAATGTATATATGGCAATCCCAATCTCCCAATTCACCCCACAACCCCTCACACACATAATTCTTACACATAAAAAGGATCATGTAGTTACCTACATTGCTACTTGCCCTATCTCACAACGTTGTTGTGAAACATCACATGAGATAACTGATGAGAAAGTGCTTTGGCAACTCTAAAGTAGTATTACATAACCATATAGAAGACTTTACATTTTAAAAAAATAAACCTTTTTTCACAAGAATAACTTGAGATGCTTGGAAACTTGGGTACCCCAAGTTTCCAAGAAATAGAAAGCCTATTCAAATGTCACCTTTTTAATATCCCTTCTGAACTTGCTTTCTACTGACCCTTGATTTACTGGATGGCTCAACGTAGTACTATCTAGACTGCACTTTCATTTTTCAAAAGAAAAACACTAAAGAAATCTTTAAAGAAACTCATTGGCTGAGCATGGCAAGACATTTAATTCCCAGTAGAAAAGACCAAAAGCTAGATAACTGTCTTTTACTAAGTACTGGTTCAAGATGTTCACCACTGAGATTTTTCTTCTTCTAAAAGTCAGTCAAATTTCTTTCCACTTAATACTTCAATTCCACATGTTACTGAATGTTTACTAATGGGACCTGCATTAGCGAGAGAGAATGAATAACTTTAAGATTATCAAAACCTTTTAAACCAGTGTGGTACAGTCATTTCAGACTGTGGCTGTTGCAAAATTTAACAGATTCTCATTTTTTCCTACTACTACTGTACAACTGGGCTCTTTGCTATCCTACCAGGTTTGAGTGATATCTGACATTTAGCCTAGTCACATTTACAAGTTTCCACACGGCAACAAGTAAGAAGGCTGTCTGAAAGACACAATCTCTTCTTCAAATGCAGTTTCGAAACTGAATTTTTACCTAAAATTCAGGTTTATATTATATGGTCTTACAATTTTAAAAACTTTTTCTATCAGCAACAGGTAATGTAACCAAAAATTAACAAAGCCTGTAATACCACAAAATATGTTGCTATCGTTCTCAATTTTTAAACACTCGTTTTTAGTAACATTCTAAGGGGATGGGCAATTCTACGGCCATGCTTCATTTGATTCAGCGCAGCTTCATTCTGGTCAGTAATAATCACAACCTCTTAGGTTTCACATTTCTCCTTCGACAACACTGAAGCCACTCGGTCCGGTATCTGCACACCAATTTAAGTTTACAAGAAATCTAAAAGAACGACAGCTTGCCTACACGCTCCTCCAGCCTTCTCTACACTCCGAAGGTTGGCCAAAACGTGCGGCTCTCTCCACAACAGCAACCAAGCTGGAATGGAGCACCCAGAGGACGACTGGCCGCGGGGAGGAGGGGGGAACTTTTCGGCCCGAAGGACGGCGGTTGAGGTCCAATCCAGCCCGCGCCCAACTCTACGCGTCGCCAAGAAGGCGTGTGGACCCTAAGTTCAGGCCGCGATGCTCGGTCGGGAGGGGCAGAGCCGCGCGTGGCTGCCCAGCAAGACGTAAACAAACCGACCGGACGAGGAGGAAGGGGCAACCGTGGAGAAGAGGGGTGGGGGGAGAGGGGACCTCTCTCGAACCCTCCAGCGCAGGTCTGCAGCTGCCCGGCCCCTCCCGACCGCGGCCCTGATCCCGCTCCCGCGGCGACGCTACCGCGCAAGCGTGAACACCGAAAGCCCCAGCGCCTCTGGAAGCCGAAGCCCACTAGCCCATGGGCTCCGCGCCCCTCGCCCCTCGATCTGAAGCGACCTACCTGAACGCGCAATCCGGGTCCCTCGCGTCCCGACCGGGCGCGCCCAGGCCGCTCCTCTTGCTGAAGAGCTTTTGGAACAGCGTAGGGGCCATGGTGGCCACGGCCAGGCCGGGGTCGCTCCTCAGGGAACTCGCAGGCCCCCGCTCCTAGAGCTGCCCCGCCACCCCCATAGGCGCCTCAGTCATATGACAGAAATTAGTCACTTCAAACGGCCACGGCGCGCGGGGCGGGGCGCGAGGCAAGACCTGCGTCCATTGGCTGGCGCTGAGCCGCATCACGTGGCGGCGCGCGGAGCAGGGTGCAAGGCAGAGGCGCGGGGCGGAGCTGGCGCCCATAGGCTGGCCAGTGGATGTCCTCACGTGGCAGCTCACGGGGCGGGGCATGCGCGGAGAGGAGGTGCGGGGGAACTGGGGGTGGCTGGGGATGGGAAGGAGGCACACGCTGCGGTCTCGGTTCTTGTTAGAGACGCTGTCAGTTGCTACCTGAGGCTACAGCAGGGTGCCATGGGGACGACGCCAGGGACTTTGGAGTGCAGAAGACTTCGGCTTCCCGCACCCACGACAGAGAGAGACGTTCAGGGCACCACTAGCGACCGACGCTCCCCCGTCGTCCCCTCCTCAACCTCTGTGGCTTCGCACCTCTATCCGGCGCCTGGCGGAGTCCAGCGGCCTCCGGAGCAGACCAGGCGCGCAAGTGTAGCCGTGGGACCGCGGCACGGGCTGGACTTCAAGCCCCGGGCCAGAGGCCCGCCCACACTGGGCCGCGAGAGGTTTGGGCAGAGAGCTTGTTTGCGCGGGGCTGGCTCACGGATCTGGTCGGGGACCCTGCCAAGACACTCCCCACAGCCATGCCTCCCGGCAGAGACTCCAGGCCGGGACTGGCCGGAGTCAGCGGCCCTACGTGTTTCCAAATAGCGCCTCGAACCCTGACACACCGGGAATTAGACCCTCGGAAGAGCTAGCCATAGGTGGTTCAGGATTTACACTCGACCTTAATGTCTAGGTATGGAGAGAGGGAGGAACTGTGTAATTGTGAACAAATGAGTTTAATAGACGGAAAACCCTTTCCAAAGAAAAATATTGCTCATAAATGACCTTACAGTCTACTTAAACCCAGGGAACCAAAATTTATCAGGGTTTGGGTCAGATTGGTCTTATACATCCTCATTACCTCTACTCATTCACCCACGGCCCCTCTAGAATGAGGAATTTTGTACCATGAGACGCAATTCTCTGACAGATATGGATATCAGGAAATTACTGGTATGTGGTTTGGAAGGTTAGATTAAAATACTCTTTTGAGAATTTCATTTAATTAGGCATACATATCAAATTGTCCTTTTTTAAAGTGGCTGCCAGCTCCCACTGATTTGCAGCTAGACTTTATGCTATAAAATAAGTGGTATTACACAGAAGAAAGAAAAATAATAGGCAGAATATATATCTTGAAGAATGTTAGTGGTCATATAACGTGTTGTTGAGTTTCAGTGTTACAAGAATTTTTAAAGCACTATTTATAGGTGATTAAGAAATGTATTCATTCCACAATAAGTGTTCCTGGTCTAGGCACTGGGGATCCAAAAATAAATAAGAAAGACAGGGCTAACTTTCTATATGAGGAAACAGTAAATAAATAAAAGGTAATTTGAAACTACTAGTGTTGTGAATGAGAATTAAACAATTAAATGAGTGGGGAAGGTCTCTGTGAGGAGGTGATATCTGAGGTCCTCAGGTTAAGAATCAATTCAAAGTTCCTCCATACATTGCCCAAGGTCCAGAATTACTGAGCAATACGAGCTCAAAATAGCAAGACTGTATCCCCTATAAACTTAAGATAATTCTCAGGTGCCAAACGCTGAAAGATTTCTCATGAGGCAAAATAAGCTATACGTATTTTTCTCACAAAATATGAATGTAGAATGAAATTTTTGTAAACGAAAAATAAAGTCAGTGCAATTTTTTAAAGTGAGAAAATGCACATCCTATAAGTCAATGAAGCGATCATTTGGGGAAGTTTTGTTTTCACACTAGCAAGTATCACTAAATGAGAGCCAAGTGGAAAGGGACTGAAGTCTGTGGATATAGCACCAAAGACATGAGGAGGAATCATGGCCATTCCATGGTGGCACAGAGAAGAGTAGTTCCAGGTCCCCTCAAGAAAGAAATTTCTAAATACAATCACTTTATGTGCTTTCATCTTGGGAAAAAGTTACTTCATGGATAATTATAGATTTTAATAGTAAGGGAAGGAACATTACAACTTGCATAAGAGATACTTCTTTTTAGTATTCTCTAATCATGTAACAGCTTCATTTCTGTGGTCTCATTTTATATTTGAAAGGTACAGAAAAAAAAACAAAATTTACTTGCTTTCATCACATTTCCTTTATGTTGTGGTATAATACTCAAATTATAGACTCAGAGGGCACTGAAATGATACAAGTTTGTCATAAGAGAGGACGTATAACTATATCTAATTATGCAGATTAAACTGAAAATATTTTCAAGTTCAATGACAGTGTATATTATCTTTTTTCACCTTTTACTTAACACTACCTCTTCCCACAGAGAAGCTGAGGTGTCTTAAAGTAGCCTCTTTAAGTTTAGGAACAAGGAGGAAATGTGAGAAAGAAAATAATTATTCGTTAATGTTATATGAATGTGGAACTGTTGGGTTAGAAAATTAGACACAAGGCCTACACTTTCACACAGGAGTAGAAGATCCAGCCTCCCCACAAACACCAATAGCCTTTGGGTCTCTGTCCACCAAATTCCAATAACATAGAAGATAAGGGCACTTCTCACCACAGCTATTTTCCAGTTATCAGATATAGCAAAAGGTGTCAATAAAACTGGAATCTTGCTCTCTTAACTATCATGCTAATAAGCATGACCTCAACTGTGCAAAATTCTCCTGATACAAATTAAATTTTCATTGATAACATCTCAGAACAAGATAGTCAGAATCAAGATGATCAAGTATAACTTCCTGAATGACACTTAGATGGACTCAGGCTACCTCAGTTTTAAAAACTCTTAAGCCAACTGATAATTTACTGCTATGTAATAAGGGAATGGCAGTGGTTTGAGGCAACAGAAAACAAACAATCATTTATTCAACAAATATTGCTTGAGTCCCTCAAAGGTCTCAAACTCTGTTCTGGCAGTCCTACTCTCAGGAACTTAGTTATTAGTGGAAAGAGGCAAAGTAAACAAGATGTTTGCTAATAGTGCTAAAGCTAGGAAAGAAAGAGTTAATAATAAACAACTGGAGCGGGCCAATTTTAGATACAGCGGTCAGGAAAGTCCTCTCCAAAGAGGTGGGATTTGAACTGAGGTCTAAAGAATGAAAAAGAACCAGCCATGGGAAGATGATAGTAAAGAACATTCTAGCAGAGAGAAGAAAAAGTACAAAGACTCTGAAGCAGGAATGGGTTTCTCCTGTTTGAAGAAGAAAAAGGAGGCTGAAACAGCTGAATACACTGGGAGGGGGAAGATGTTTGAGATGTGGTTAGAAAGATACAAAGAGCCAGATTACGTAGAACTTTGTAAATCATGGGAAAGAGGTTAAGTGCGATGGGAACTATTGTTAGGAGTTTAAAACAGGAGAGGGACCTGATAGAATTTATGATTTTAGATTACTCTGGTTGCTCTGTGGAAAAGGGATTATAAACGAATAAGAATGGAAGGAGAGAAACCACATAGGAGTCTGCCATGTATTTTAGGCAAGAGCTGATGCTAACTATTTTGAAGATGGAACTCACAGGATTAGCAGTAGGAGTAAAAGAAAAAAAACTAAGGATTGACTCCTAAGTTTTTGCCTTGAGCAACCAAATGGAAGTCATTTCCTGATGGAAAGGCCAGGGAAAGTATAGGTTTGAAGAGGAAAATCAAGCATATTAAGTTTGAATTGACTATTAGATATCCATGTGGAGATTCTGGTAGAATATATGAGAAGTAGCCAGGATTGAAGAGAAATTCAGTAGGCATCAGCTCATACACAAAATTTAAAATAGAATGAGTGTGTTTACCTAGAAGGAATGTGTATATACAGAAGATAATCCAGCACTAATATTCAAAGAGGACACCACCTACAAGTCTTGAAGAGAAGGATCCAGCAAAGAAGGATGAGAAGGAGCAGTAGTAGTAAGACAAGAGAAGAAAATAACCCAAAAAGGAGGAAGGGGGTCAACGTATTGAATGTTACTGAAAATTTAAGTGTCCATTAGATTTGTCAACATGGACATCTTGATAAGAACACTTTCAATAGAAGGGTGAGCAAAAGCCTGAATGGAGTGGACTCAAAAAAGAAAGAGTAGGGAGACAGTGGTAAAGCAAGTATGGACAACTACTCTGTTTTGCTGAGATAAGGAGCAGAAAAATGAGGACTGAGAGGAGATGGGAGGAGGGAAAATTGTTCTTCTCCTTTTTTTTCTTTTTATGAGATGGAAGATATTGGAGAATTCCATATGCTAAGAAATAATCTTATAGATTTGGTGAAATCAAATACCTGCTATGTTTCAGGTGCTAAAAATTCAATAATGTACAAGACAGGTACAGCCTTCGCCCTTAAGAAACCAACAAGTAAACAAGTTCTTACAGATTGTGATAAGTGCCTTTAAGGAATCAAACTTTTATCTTCAATATAAAATTGGCTTGAAATCTTCACCTTGAATTCTATTAGAAGTACACAAAAGTAATGACACAATTCTATAACAAACATCCTTTCAACAAATATTTTCAAACACTTAATATGTTTACTATGTGTCTGGGAGCTGTGCTAGAACCTGGAAATACAATGATGGACAAGATGTAGTTCCTGCACTCAAGGAGCTTTAAAGTCTAGGGAGAAAAAAACAGAACTTGACAGGCAATTACATGGTGGTACATTATGGCAAATGCTATGATGTGGGCAAGCACAGGATGCCAGGGATAAACAAGGAAAAACAACTAACCTTTTGGGGGAATTAATGGGAGTTTTCTGAAGGGTGAAATACATAGGGATTAAAAATTTTATGGGATATGCTAAAGAAAAGAGGATATTGGCATGAAAAGTGTGTTTCAGGCAGATGAAAAATTCAGGGCTTGGAGGCAAAAGAGAATATAAAAATTCAGTGACCTAGAATATAATCTAATGGTAAAATTGAACTGGATTAAGAAAACTATGTAAAAAATAATTTAAAAGATAAGACTTTATCCAGAGGACATGGGGAGCTATTGAGGGATTTTTAAGCAGAAAACAACATGATCAGATGAGCATTTTAGAAAGCTCTCTCTGGATGTATTGTGGAAAATTGACTATAGGGTACAAGAATAATGATCGAGAAACTAGTGAAGAGGCTTTTATTCTAAGCCAGGCAAGAAAGTATTGGCATGAACTCAGAGAAGAGCCATAGGAATGGCAGGGTATGGAAAACACTGAGGGCTTTTAGGATTCAAAATCAACAGGACTTCATGATTGCCTGCCTGTGGAAAAGTAAGAGAAAGAGAGGAGTCATGGGTGACGGCAAATTTCTGGCTCAGGTAACTTGGATAGATGAAGATATGTAACACTGAAACAGGTGAGAGGAGAAAGAACTGCTTCAAGGGGGAGATAAGTTCAGTTTGGGGTATGTTGAATGTGAGATACCACGAGAATCCCTGTAGTGATAAGTCCAGCATTTGGCTACATAGACTGAGAACTCTTGAAAGGTCTTGTGTGAATCCATCAGTCAGGATTTTCTGTGTTGTACATGATAGAAAACCCAAATTAAACTAGCCTAGACGAAAAACAAAAAAAAAGTTGATTAGCTCACATAACTGGAGCTAAAGTAGAGCACACAGTTCAGGCACAACTGCATCCAGAGACTGCAACAATGATATCAAGAATCCAGTCTCTCTATCCCAGTTTCTCTAATTTCTCTGTGTGAACTCCATTCCCAGGCAGGGCCTCCATCTGTGGACACAAGATGGCTGCCAGCAGCTCTCCTTTCAGCTAAAAATCCAAGAGGAAAAGTAAAAAATCTATATCCCAGCATTCCCAGAAAAAGCTCTGAGATTTAATCCAATAGATTATTGTAGGCATTGCACCCATTCCTGAACAAATCACTGTGCCTGAGGTAGGAGGCCCATGTTAACTGACTTAAGCCATTAAAGGCCCACCCCTGAAATTAAGGGTAGGATCAATCCCACCTATACCATGTGACTTGGAAACTCAGAATCCAATGAAAATGGAGGTAGAGGGGAATAGAAATACAGTAATGAACAAGATATAGTTCCTGCACCCAAGAAGCTTACAATCTAAGGGAGAAAAAGTAGAATTTGAAAGTCAATTACAGTACATTGTGATAAATGCTATGATGTGAGCAAGTACAGGATGCTGTGGGAATACAAGAAAAGACAATAAACTGTTTGGGGGACAGATGCAGGGCCAGTCACCACACATGTCTACTACCAATATCCATGGCAATTACTGGCAAAGATTTGGGGTCAACCGAACAGAGATGATAACTTATGGCAGTGGTAAATGAGATCACCCAGGGAGACTGTGTAACGTAAGAAGAAGCCCTATAATAGAACCCAAAGAAACAACAAAACTTAAAGACTGTACAGAGGAAAATGAGCCTTCAGGAGAAATGGAAGAGAAAAAGCTAGAGATGAGACGAAAGCCTGGAGAGTAATGTTTCAGAGAGGTCATTCCTTACTGGAGGCTTTCAAGAGGAGAGTAATAGTCTACAACATCATTAGCTGGGAGAGGTTGGGTAAGATGAAAACTGAAAAATATTCCTTAGATTAGCATCGAAGTAGTTGCTAGTAGCCTTGAGGGGACCAATGTCAGTGAAGGATCAGAGCTGAAACCAGACTTTATGTGCCTTGGGGGAGGGGAAGGAAGAGGAGAAAGGGCTGAGTAGTGAGGAAATCAGTGAGAAAGTAGAAAGCACTCTTTTTAGGAAATGTGAATGTAAACAGGCAAAGAATTATTGGGTAGGTAGAAGAACATACGGAATCAAGAGAGCATTTAAGATATAAGATGATTCAACATCTTAAAACACAGGTTAGAAAGCAACAGTAGAGCAGGAGAGGTTGAAGGTAACTTCTATCTGGAAAGTCTGGGCATCAGACCCTTCATATAAACACACATGCTCTGTACACAATATGAGATAAGGAGGCTATTCATAACTGAACAAACCATGATGGATTACACCTTGGAAAGTTAAAATTTTTTTAATGGAAATGACATCATGCCTGCCTTTCATGAATTTTTAACTGGATTTTCACACTTATGACCTGAGTTTTTTTTTCAGGAAGTATAATTTGAAAATATAATTTTAAGTGCTTAAAAATGAAATGTAATTAGTTATATGCTAAAGGAGTCCAGTCACATTGTTAACTTTTTAAAAATCACAGACCACTTTGAAAATATGATGAAAACTGTGGAGACCCTCTCCCCAGAAAGAGATGAACTCCTTTCTAATGGTCTTCTAGGCAGGTTCACTGAAAGACATCTGAGGTCTACCGACCAATGTAAAGTTAGAGTATAACCTTCTTCTAGGATTTGCCAACAGGAATCCTCTTGGACCTTCTCACGTCTGCCAGACAACAAGCTGGCTTATTCTACTTTCCTTCCTCTTAATCATAATTAAAGTTATGTCCTCTACCACTAAGCCTTGAACTCCAATTGCAACTCCTTCCTCCTTCTCACCTTTCCCTCTGCTCCAGCTGATAAAAATACTGGACTCACATAGTCCTACCTTCACATCCCGGCTCTCTCACTTTCTAAATCTAATCAGCCTGGCCAAGTATTTACCTCTCTAAGATAGCTATATTTTTCTTATCAGCAATATGAAACTACCAAATGTTTATTTCCTCCAGCCCCACTAGACCCAGTCTAAGAATCAGGTAGCATTCTTTCTTACAAGAACCTACCACCTGTTTAGAAACTATCAAGTACTTTATTCTCATTCTCACTCCTCCCCCTTGGATTATAAACTCCTTGAAGGCAGGAAATAGGCCGTCTATTTCATTTCTTCTTCCCCCACTGCTTATCACATTTCTGCTTTTAAAATTACCACAGGAGTTGCTGACTTAGTTGAGTACTGATTTAGAAATCAGGTCTAAATTTGGTTCTAACCTCTATCATTAATGATCTCTTCTACATTTCCTAACCATTTCCTATATTTTGCCTCCAGATTAAAATGTGAAACTGAAATCACAAATAGTTTTGTTAGTGGCTTAAGGCCTTGTCAAATCATTTTACAAGAATATCTTCATGGGATTCCTATTTAAAAATGAGTACTATATGGGTTATGTAACCTCAATTAATTCTTCAATTTTACAATTTTCTTTCATATTGAAGCAGCTTTGAAAATTTGCCTCATTTACTTTTATGTCTAATAACATTAGTAAAACCAACAGAGTTAAAAATCTCACCAACAGTTATACCCTGTACTATGTTTACTGACAACAAGATTGCTGCTTTTCAGGAAGGGCATTTCCAAGATGCCCCAATGAGCTATATTATAATAAAAAAAAAATCCTACATATAGGTAGTATTAGCTAAAAGAGGGTTGTTTGGAGATGAGGTAATATGTTAAATACTTAGTGTGTGATTGATTGTACGTATTATACATTCCCTGCTTCAGCAAACCTTGAGTATAGAGTTTCAGTCAGACTTGGAATTAGGTCTCTCACTCATGGGGTTTCAATTAAGTTCTGTTAAAAATAGCTTGTAATATAAGCATCAACAATTTTACTACCTTTAATCCATACAAAGGATAAGGTTGGGGAAAAAACCATCAAAGGAAGTTACCTAGTATCCTGTTCTCTGGTCTTTATAAATAGCTGAAGTCATCTATTTAGTGTACAGTCTTCTAATGTAAGCTATTTGTTATTTTATAGTACAAATACATATATTTAATAACCAGACAGAAGAATGATTCTTTCTCAGCTCATTAAAAGTAATTTATAAGACTCTCAATAGAATTCCAACATCAGGATATATCACAAATAATTAGAGAATTCTGATTTTTGAATCTCATGTAATTTTAGGTAGACATTCTGCTTCATGGAGTTTAACTTCACATTCAAGTCTTCAAAGTAGTGAAATTTCAGCTACAGCTGCTACATCCTGCCACTTGTTTTTATTATAATATCTGGAGAAAAAAATAATAATAGATTATTTCATATGCATCACAAGCAGGTGTCCAATAGTTACTAATAACCAATACCTGGGGGAGAGAGTGCTTGATGTCCAAGAAACTCTAGTTTCACTCCATCAAGACTTAGGAAACGAATCCACAGGTCATTAGAAAAGAAAGAAAGAGAAAAAGAAAGAAAGAGAGAAAGAGAGAAAGAGAGAAAGGAAGGAAGGAAGGAAGGAAGGAAGGAAGGAAGGAAGGAAGGAAGGAAGGAAGGAAGGAAAGAAGGAAGGAAGGAAGGAAGAATAGCTGACTCACTCCTTCCTGGACATGCTGAGGACACTTCTCTTTGGAGACACAAAGAGACTTGCTCAGTAGCATTCCGGTGGAAAGCCCAGCAAAGATGGCTGTTAGTGGCCATCACAGGCCACTAACTCCAGCCTTGTAACCTGGTAGAACGGATTCAGTTGTGCTTCTCATCCCAGTCCTCCTCAGTCACTACCTAGTCAAATCTCCTCACATTTTCCTACCCATCTCTCCTTTGCATTCTCCTACCCTTTGTTGTAGTTGAACCCAGGTTCTTTCCAATACAGGATTCTGGGGCCTTTCCCCCTTCCCCAATATCTTGTACCACAAGATCCAGGGTGGAGTCAACTTTACCTATTCTCATTGCCACTTTCATACTATCATATACTTCACACCCTGGCCTAATCAGCCTATATCAATGATTCTCAAACTCTGCTGAACCATACAGTCATCTGAGCTCTTAAAAATCTTAATATCCAGGCTATACTCCATACCAATTAGAAAAGAACCTCTGGACAAGGGGCTCAAATATCCAGGAAAGTCTGATGTGCAGCTGTTTGAACACTAGAGACCTATATCTTTGGTATTCAGAGGTTGGTCCATGGACCAGTAACTTCAGTGTCACCTAGGAGTTGATTAGAAATGTAGAATCCTGGGCTCCATTCCAGTCCTACTGAATCAAAATCTCCATTTTTAAGAAGATCCTCAAGCAGTTCATAAGTAAATTAAAGTTTGGGAAGTACTGGTTATTCTACCTGCTACTCCTTATTGTTGTCTTCACTGACCTCAGATACTGTCTACTCATTTATTAATGACTTTGGAAACTGGGCCACAGTCATCCTCTCCATACCAACTTTTGAGTAACTTTCCAAGTGTCAATCAGCCCACCCAACTGTGTAGTCTCCTCTAGCAACCCCCCTCCCCCCCACCTGCACCTTCATATATACATCTGGGATCATGCCCTATATTTTCCCCTGACAGCACCTAGAGCACATCATCTCTAAAACTTTACAATACTAGAGACCTAGGAGTCACCCTCTAACTATCTTCTCTCACTACTCTGTACCAGTACCTAAACAGTCACTAAAGCCTGGCAATTATACTAATAAACATTTTTAGGTTACACTGGTTCTCAGTCCTCAGAAATCCTGAATCAGACTGCTGAAGCAATGACCCTGGAATTTGCATTATTTATAAATTCCCCATGTGGTATGAGCACCACACTTTATCATATTTCTGTGTGATACTTCTGCCTGCCATTATTATCTAAAAACTCAAACTCTCACTAAAGAAGAATGTATCCAGGTAAAGGCTATTATTCTACTAGCTTAAGATATGGATTTATAACACACCATTTATCATATCTTCTGGAGATGAAAATAAAATAGAAATCTCAAAATCAGGATAACTACAGGTTTTGTCTGATTTTCCAAAAGGTACTGTTAACTTGGAAGTCTTCCCTGACACTTCAAAGTTAAAAGCATCCTCTCCTGGGCTCCTAGAGTACTTTGCTCCACTTCTAACTTATCACTTTATAGAGAAGACTGTGAGGTCTACCTCATCACTAATCTGTGAGCCCCGGAGAGCAAAGACTGTACTCATATCCCTAGCTAATAATGCAGTGCCTAATGCATGCTTGTTGGCTGAATTAAAGTACCAATAAATTAGACATCCGTTGCTATAATTGTAAGAAGTACAAAGCAATGATTGTCCAACACTCTTCTTGGCAAAAAAAAAAAAAAAAATTAAAGTCTCTGTTTAAATAGAATACAGAAATCCAATGTGTAAAGCAAAGAGAAGAAAGTGCTCTGTCTGGAAGAGCTGAGAAACTCATAGCCCTATCTACTCTATCCCACATTCCCTATTTGTCAGTTACCCTGTAAAACTTAGTGAGAACCAGGAAAGCTAAGCTCTAGTTCTGATTCTGCCAGTAATTAGCTGTGTGAACTTGGGTAAGTCACTCATCTACATGGTCGGGTCATTTTTGTTATACACCAAATGAGCAAAATCAACTAGGTCATTATACGGTTCTCAAATTTTAGTGTTTATTGGGATCACTTTGAAAACTCATCAAATTGTAGATTCTTGTGCCATATCTCTACAGATTGTAATTTACCAGGTCTTCAGTGATTCTGGTATAGGATCAGAGAACCACACAATGAGAAACCTTGGACCAGATGTTTTTTAAGGCTTCTTCTATCTGTCTGTCATGTCACCATTCTCAGATCTCTACTTACCCACATCACCTCCTCTATCACATCTCTTTTGCACTCCTCTAGTGGTTTACTTTCACCATTTTTTTTCTGAATCAACATAGTACCCATTATTAATGAACAAGCAGCATACTGAACAGGGGTCCTAGACCATCAAAAGTGAGCTTCACTCTGTAGTCCTGATTAGATTACTGCCAAACTAGCTAAACTGTTAAATGCCAGGACTAAAAATAGGCTGCTGCATGTTTAAAATAACATGCTCACAGTTAGCTTGGGGCTTTGCTATTTTTACTAAAGGAAAGACAGAGACAAGTGCCCAGAGGTTGAAAGGGAATTACTTAAATAAGAAGGCTGCTACATGAGGTGAGAGCCTAGAAAGAAGCCAAGAGGTAGCACAACTGGTTCAACATGCATCAGGGGGGCTCTCTGTAAATTAAACTAAAAATTTTGGTCTGAACACTCAAAAGAACTTCCTAGATACAATTTAGTTTTGATTTGTTGCATAATTAAACCCAGAGTTGTGACATTACTTGATGTCGTAAATTAACATGACAGACCAAAAAGATCAAATTAAGAGAAGTTTCTTTATTTTTATCATTTTACTAAAGTATAACATACACACAGAAAAGTACACATATGTGTACTACACAGCTTGTTGGGTCTTCAGAAACTTAACACACCCATGTAACCAGCATCCAGATAATGAAACAGAACACTACCAGTACCCTTATAACACTTTCCAGTTAACACCAGCTCCCCAACAAGGACATCCACTATGGTGATTTCCATCATAGTTTAGTTTTGCCTAGTTTTGTATTAAATATAAGTAATATTAAACATACTTTATTGTGTTTGGTTTCTTATGTGGGACTCATCAATACTGTTGCAAGTAACTGTATACTGTTGATTTTCAATGCTATATAGCACCCAAATGAATGAATATACCACAGTTTATTCATCCATTCTGCTGCTGATGGGCATATTTGCATAGTTTCCAGTTTGAAGCTATTACCAACAGTGCCGCTATGAACATTCTAGTATATACCTTATGATAAACATATGTACACATTACAGTGAATATATTCCTGGAAGTGGAATTGTTGTGTCTCTAGGGCCCAGGGAAATGGAATTGCTAGGTCTCTTCCCATCCCAGTGAAACTTCTAGGGGTCCAGTGATATGAGAGATATGCTTCATAAGGTAAAGGATAAGTTGTTGCATCTGGCCCCTCCTACAATAAAAAAGGAGACACAATACCTAGTGGGCCATTTTAGATTTTGGAGTCAGCATATTCCTCATTTGTGTGTACTACTCCAGCCCACCTACTAAGTGACCCAAAAAGTTGCTGGTTTGAGGGGGTCTCAGAACAAAGAGAAGGCTCTACAAAAGGTCCAGGCTACGGTACCACTTGTACCATATGATCCAGCAGATCCAATGGTGCTTGAAGTGGCAGTGGCAGAAAGAGATACTGTTTGGAGCTTGAATAATCACAGTATAGGCCCTGAGGATTTTGGAGCAAAGCACTACCATCCTCTGTAGGTAATTACTCTCTTTTTGAGAAATAGCTTTTGCTCTGCTACTAGCTTTTAGTATAGATTGAATACATAACCATGGGCCACAAAGTTACAATGAGAGCTGAGCTACCCATCATGAACTGTGTGTTGTCTGATGCACCAAGCCATAAAGTTGGCTGTGAAGAGAAGCATTCTGTTAGCAAATGGCAACAGTATATATGAGATTGGGCTCAAGCTGGCCCTGAAAGCACAAGTAAGTTATATGAGGAAGTAGCCCAAATGTCCATGACGCCTACTTCTGGTACACTATCTTCTCTCTCCCTGCCTGCTTTAATGGCACCATGGGGAGTTCTCTACAGTCAAGTGACTGAGGAAAAGAAAGTTCAGGCTTCATTTACAGAAGGTTCTGCATGAGATGCAGACACCACCTAAGTGGACAGCTATAGCACCTACAACTTCTTTCTGGGACATCCCTGAAGGAAACTGGTGAAGGAATATCCTTCAAGTGGGCAGAATTTCAAGCAATGCATCTGGTTGTTCACTTTCTTGGAAGGAGAAATGGCCAGATGTGGGATTATATCAGTATATACACTGTGACCAATAATTTGGCTAAATGGTCAGGGATTCAGAAGGCACATGATTTGAAAATTGATAACAAGAAAACATGGGAAGAGGCGTGTGGATAGAACTCTCTGAATGGGCAAAAAACATGACGATATCTGTGTCCCACATGAATGCTCACCAAAGGGTTATCTAAGCAGAGGAAAATTTTCATAATCAAGTGAATAACATGACCTGTTATATGGATACCAGTTAGCTTCTTTCCCCGGCCACCCTTGTCATCACCCAATAAGCTAATGAACAAAGTGGCCATGGTGGCAGGGATGGAGGTTACACACGGTCTCAGCAAAACAGATTTCCACTCACCAAAGTAAAATCTAGCTACAGCCACTGTTGAGTACCCAATCTGTCAGCAGCAGAGACCAACAACTAGTCTCCACTATGGCACCATTCCCTGGAGTGGTCAGCCAGCTGCCTGATGGCAACAGGTTGATTACATTGGTCCACTTCCATCATGAACAGGGCAGCATTTTATTCTTACTGGAACAGACAATTACTCTGGATATGGATTTACCTTCCCTGCACATAATGCTTCTGCCAAAAATCACCAAGCAAGGATTTACAGAATGCCCTATCCACCATCATGGCATCCCACAACATTGTTTCTGATTACGGAACTCACTTCACAGCAAAAGTAGTTTGGCAATAGGCCCAAGCTCATGGAATTCACTGGTCTTACTATGTTCCCCACCATTCTGAAGCAGCTGGCTTGACAGAATGGTGGAAAGGCCTCTGGAAGACTCAGTTACAAAACCAACTAGGTGGCAATACCTTGCAGGGCTAGGGCAAGGTTCTGTGGAAGGTTGTGTATGCTCTGAATCAACATCCAATATATGGCACTGTTCCTCCCATAGCCAGGATTCACAGGCCCAGGAGTCAAACAGTAGAAATGGAAGTGACACCATTCAATACTACCCCTGGTGACCCACTAGCAAAATTTTTGCCTCCTGTTGCCATGACTTTATGCTCTGCAGGTCTAGAGGTCTTAGTTACAAAGAGAGTAATGCTTCTACCAGGAGTCACAACAATGATTCTATTGAACTGGAAATTAAGACAGCCACCTGGCCACTTTGGGCTTCTCATGCCTCTGAGTCAACGGGCAAAAAAGGAACTTACTGTGCTGGCTGGGGTGATTGATCCTGACTACCAAAGGGAAACGGGACTACTATTCCATGATAGATGTAAGGAAGAGTATGTCTGGAATACAGGAGATCATTTAGAGCATCTCCTGGTACTACCATGCCTTGTGATTGAGGTCAGTGGAAACTACAATAACCCAATCTAAGCAGGACTGCTAATGGCACAGGCCCTTCAGAAATGAGGGTTGTGTCACCTGACCAGTTAAAGAACCACAACCAGCTGAGGTGCTTGCTGAGGGCAGAGGGGATATGGAATAGGTAGTAGAGGAAGGTAGTTATAAATATCCATTATGATTGCATGACTAGTTAAGCATATATCTTTGTTATCTTCCCTCTCTCATGCCCTATCATGTAACATAAGTTGTATTAATAACAGTTAACTTTATATCGTAGTATGTAAATTATATAATATCAAGGAGAACAACAAACATCACCCATCCTCTTCTGGGGAAGGAGTTAGCACATTTTCAGTTTTATGTAGAGCGGTTGTATTATGTTAGGCAGAAGTATGACTTTGTTATTGTCTTTATTTGGAGATTAACTATGGTTTAAGGAGATGTGTATGAATGCATAGTTGACATGGAGAGCAGACTGTGATGGATAGTTGTATGCATTCACTTGGCTAGGCGTTACCCAATTAAATTAAATACCAATCGTGGTGTTGCTGTGAAGGTCTTTTGTAGATACAGTTAACATATGTAATAACTAACTTTAAGTAAAGAAGATTATCCTTAACAATGTGGGTAGGCCTCATCCAATCAACTAAAAGACCTTAAGAGCAAAACTGAAGTTTCTTTGAAGAAGAGTACTAACTGAGGACTGACTGTATCATTAGCTCCTGCCCAAGAGTTTCCAGCCTGCCGTACAGGTTTCAGCCAGACCCTCCAATTGCATGTCAATTCCCTGAAATAAATCTTTTTATATACATAAACATATATGTGTCTATATATATCCCACTAGTTCTGTTTCTTTGGTAGAACTCTGACTGATACAGCATCTACTGTTCCCTACCACTGTGCTACAGCTATCAGACATAGAGATAGAAAGAAGTCTATTATGTGGTTTCTTTCCTTTAAAACTTCATAACCCAAAGAATATGAAAAGTCAGCATTGTAAATTATGTCAGGTAGTAGTATATTATTAAGTGTCAAATGAGTGTCATTGAATTAAGGAGTTAACGAATTTAGAGAAAAAGATCTCTGTGGACTTCAGGAGTGCTCAAGGCACGTTCTATGGAGGAAACAGGGACAAGGATCAAGTTATACAGAACTTATTAAGTTTCAGTTGCTTCACTGCCTGCTTACCTTTCAAAGGTTCCCAAGCTCCATTGAGTAATTAGACATTCTGCCTGATATGCCATAAGGGAAGTACAGAAAAACCTAAGCTTGGAGTTTAGAAGCCTTTAAAGATTGAAATCCTCTCCACCACCTGGAAGCAGTGTGATCTTCGACAAATTTCATGCTATAATACTTTAAGCCTCAGATTCTTAATATATAAAATGAGGATAGAATATACATCCTGTCATCATAAAGTAATAGTGTGAAATAAAGAAGATATAATAAGGTGCCTTTCACAGAGGAAGTGCTCAACCAACGTTAAGTGAACGCAAAAATATCTCCATATCTTTAAAAATGAAATATCTACTAAATATGAAACCCAACAGCATTAAATTTCAGATAGTTATAAGAGGAAGTATCCTAGATAAACACACTTTAAATAAATGGCATAAGCTAATTTTTCAAGAGATGAAGCATCTGACTTTCAAAAAACTATTTTACTCAGGTTCTGAAACCTGACCAAGCTTTTTTTTTTTTTTTTTTATAATTTCACCATTTCCACTTTATGCAAGAACTCTCAGAATACAACTTATAACTGAACTTCCTGTGTACATAAGTAATTTACAATGAAAAATGTTTTATATCTTCTAAAAAGTAGGTTCTGCATTCATACTACAATACCTTGAGAAGTATCTTTAGGAAGAGAGTATTTCTTCTTTACAATAACACCTTTACTTTCCACTTGTCTTGTTCCTGGTGATGCTTTAATAATACAACATATTTCTGATGTATTCGAAGGAATCTGAAAAAGAAAAAAGCAGATATTGCATAATTTTTCGAGGTACTATATCTGTAGATTGTTTTATTTCAAAGGCAAATTGTCTCAGTATCCATATATTTCATAGATATTAACAATAGAAAGCATTTATGAAATGTTTACTTCACTCCAGACACTACGTAATTGGTTTTAAAACATTTGCTTATTTAATATTCATAAGAACCAGCAAAGTAGATTATATTATTCCCACTTGTAAAACAAGGAAACTTAGGTCCAGAGAGGTTGGATAACTTATTTTAAAACAGAAAGTAAAGATAGAGTTGAGATTCAAGCACTTGAAAGTGGGAGAAAAAGTTTACAGGATTTACTGAATTAAAACATAAATTTAAATTTAAGTTGGAGTTAAACACTAGATTTCCTTGATTTCTCAACTCAGTTAACTTTTTTTGAAATTTTATGAAGAATATTTATTTCTTCTATAATTGGATTAAATTAAATAACCTTTTCATACCATTTTACATCCCTTTCCCCACAGCATTAATGTTTAGTCTTTCTAGTGGTTACTTCTATAACTTTTTTTTTAAATTGAAGTATAGTCGATTTATAATATCATGTTAGTTTCAGGTGTACAGTACAGTGATTCAGATATACATATAGATATATATATATTCCTTTTCAGATTCTTTTCCCTTATAGGTTATTATAAAATATTGAGTATACTTCCCTGTACCATACAGTAGGTCCTTGTTGATATCTATTTTATATATAGTAGTGTGTATATGTTAATCCCAACCTCCTAATTTATCCCTCCCCCACCTCCCTTTTTCCACATTGGTAACCATAAGTTTGTTTTCTACATCTGTGACTCTATTTCTGTTTTATAAATAAGTTCATTTGCATCAATTTTTTTAGATTCCACATATAAGCGATATCGTATGACATTTGTCTTTATCTGAATTACTTCACTTAGTATGATAATCTCTAGGTCCATCCATGTTGCTGCAAATGCCATTATTTCATTCTTTTTTGTGGCTGAGTAATATTCCATTGTATGAATATACATCTTCTTTATCCATTCATCTATCTATGGACATTTAGGTTGCTTCCATGTCTTGGCTGTTGTAAACAGTGCTGCAATGAACACTGGCGTGCATGTATATTTTCAAATTATAGTTTTCTCTAGATATATGCCCAGCAGTGGAATTGTAGGATCATATGGTAGCTCCATTTTTAGTGGGGTTTTTTGTTTGTTTGTTTTAAAGGAACCTCCATACTGTTCTCCATAGTGGCTGTACCCACCAACAGTGTAGAAGGGTTCCACTGTAGTTTTGATTTGCATTTCTGTAATTAGCGAGGTTGAGCATCTTTTCATGCGCTTCTTGGCCACCTGTATGTCTTCTTTGGAGAAATGTCTGTTCAGGTCTTCCGCCTATTTTTTTTTAAGAACTTTTATTGAGATACAGTTAACAGACAATAAACAGCATATATTTAGAGTATACAATTTGGTATCCCAATCTCCCAATTCATTCCCCCCCAACCCTCCCTGCTTTCCCCACTTGGTGTCCATGTGTTTGTTCTCTACACCTGTGTCTCTATTTCTGCCTTGCATTTCCTCTTTCATAGTTGTTAGCATTTGTCTTATGTATTGAGGTGCTCCTACATTGGCTGCATATATATTTATAATTGTTATCTCCTCTTCTTGGATGGATCCCTTGATCTTTATGTAATGTCCTTTCTTGTCTCTTGTAACATTTTTTATTTTAAAGTCTATTTTATCTGATATGAGTATTGCTACTCCAGCTTTCTTTTGATTTTCATTTGCATGGAATATCTTTTTCCATCCCCTCACTTTCAGTCTGCATGTGTCCCTAGGTCCGAAGTGGGTCTCTTGTAGACAGCATATATATGGGTCTTGTTTTTGTATCCATTCAGCCAGTCTTTGTCTTCTGGTTGGTGCATTTAGTCCATTTACATTCAAGGTAATTGTCGATATGTATGTTCCTAGTACCATTTTCTTAATTGTTTTGTTGTTGTTTTTGTAGGTCCTTTTCTTCTCTTATGTTTCCTGCTTAGAGAAGTTCTTTTAGCATTTGTTGTAGGGCTGGTTTAGTGGTGCTGAATTCTCTTAGCTGTTGCTTGTCTGTAAAGTTTTTGATTTCTCCATAGAATCTGAATGAGATCCTTGCTCGGTAGAGTATTCTTGGTTGTAGGTTCTTTCCTTTCATCACTTGAAATATATCATGCCACTCCCTTCTGGCTTGCAGAGTTTCTGCTGAGAAATCAGCTGTTAACCTTATGGGAGTTCCCTTGTTTGTTATCTGTTGTTTTTCCCTTGTTGCTTTTAATAACATTTCTCTGTCTTTCATTTTTGTCAACTTGACTAATACATGTCTTGGTGTGTTTCTCCCTGGATTTATCCTGCCTGGGACTCTGTGCTTCCTGGACTTGGGTAGCTATTTCCTTTCCCATTTGAACTGTAATCTCTTTTAATATTTTCTCAGGTCCTTTCTCTCTCTCGTCTCCTTCTGGGGCCCCTATAATGCGAATGTTGGTGTGCTTAACATTGTCCCAGAGGTATCTTAGGCTGTCTTCAGTTCTTTTCATTCTTTTTTCTTTATTCTTTTCTGCATCAGTGATGATCACCATTCTGTCTTCCAGGTCACTTATTTGCCCTTCTGCCTCAAGTTAATCTGCTATTGGTTCCTTCTAGTGTACTTTTCATTTCAGTTATTGTGTTGCATATCTCTGTTTGTTTGCTCTTTAATTCTTCTAGGTCTTTGGTAAACTTTTCGATCTTTGCATCCAGTCTTTTTTCAAAGTCTTGGATCATCTTCACTATCATTATTCTGAATTCTTTTTCTGGAAGGGTGCCTATCTCCTCTTCCTTTAGTTGTTTTTCTGGGGCTTTATCCTGTCCCTTCATCTGGTACAAAGTCCTCTGCTTTTTCATTTTCTCTATCTTTCTGTGGCTATGATTTTCAGTTCCACAAGATGAAATACTGCTGATACTGCTTGATACTGCTGTCTGCCCTCTTGTGGAGGAAGCTATCTAGGAGCCTCCTGTGTGCTTCTTGATGGGAGGGAGTGATGGTGGGTTGGGCTGGGTGGGTGGAGCTCAGTAAAGCTTTAATCTGCTTGTCTGCTAATGGGTGGGGCTGTGTTCACACCTTGTTGGATGTTTGGCCCGAGGCCACCTAGTGCTGGAGCCCACAGGCTCTTTGGTGGGGCTAATGGTGGACCCTGGGAAGGCTCACACCAATAAGCACTTCCCAAAACTCCTGCTGCCAGTGCCCCTGCCTCCTCGGTGAGCCACAGCTGCCCCCCCACCTATGCAGGCAACCCTCCAACACCAGCAGGTAGGTCTGGTTCAGTCTCCTATGGGGTCACTGCTCCTTCCCCCTGGGTCCTGGTGAGCACATTTTTTGTGTGCCCTCCAAGAGTGGAGTCTCTGTTTCCACAAGTCCTGTGGAGGTCCTGCAATCAAATCCCGCTGGCTTTCAGAGTCTGATTCTCTGGGGATTCCTCCTCCCATTGCTGGACTCCCAGGTTGGGAAGCCTGATGTGGGGCTCAGAACCCTCACTTTAGCGGGTGGACTTCTGCAGTATAAGTGTTCTCCAGTTTGTGAGTCACCCAACCAGCATTTATGGGATTTGATTTTAACGCGATTGCGCCCCTCCTACCATCTCATTGTGACTTCTCCTTTGTCTCTGGATGTGGGATGTCTTTTTTGGTGAGTTCCAGTGTCTTTCTGTCGAAGATTGTTCAGTAGTTAGTTGTAATTCTGGTGCTCTTGCAAGAGGGAGTGAGCGAGCACATGTCCTCCTACTCCGCTATCTTAATCCTATCCTCTCTTCTGCCTATTTTTTGATTGGGTTGTTTGGTTTTTTTGATACTGAGCTGCATGAGCTATTTGTATATTTTGGAGATTAATCCCTCATCGGTTACATTGTTTGCAAATGTCTTCTCCCATTCTGTAAGTTTTCTCTTTGTTTTGTTTATGGTTTCCTTTGCTGTGCAAAAGCTTTCAAGTTTAATTAGGTCCCATTTGTTTATTTTTGTTCTTATTTCCATTACTCTAAGAGACGGATCCAAAAAGATCTACTGCGACTTATGTCAAAGAGTATCCTGCCTATGTTTTACTCTAGCAATTTTATAGTATCTGGTCTTACATTTAGGTCTTTAATCCATTTGGAGTGTATTTTTGTGAACTGTGTTAGAGAATGTTCTAATTTCACTCTTTTACATGTAGCTGTCCAGTTTTCCCAGCACCACTGATAACACTTCTGGGCACCAACATAGTCACAAGACTCAGCATAGCCAATCAATATATTCCATGCCCCTAGACATAGTGACTGGCTCAGACAAGGACACCGCAAATGGGCCAACAGGAAGAAGGGAATGCTGAACCTGAGATTCTGACACAAAACCAGAATCGTTAAAGGGGCAAGTGGCCCCAGATTAATACTCAACCCTAGCTACATCTTTTGTAGTAGAAACAGATACAAATCTTAGGAGGATAAGATCCCCAATTTAGGCCCATAGGATTCTCATCAAATAAGAGCCACAAAATAAATGATCGGGGTCAAGGTCAGTGTCAGAGTCTTCTTCAAGATTCAGCTCAGAATAGTTTTAAGCAGAAATGACGGACAAAATAAATTACACATCCTCCTAAAAATTCATTATAACAACAAAAAAGTAAGTACCAAAGGGGCTGTGGAAAATGCCATTGATAATTTGATAGGGATTTTTCAGTTAATTTTGACAATATTCCATCAAGCAGACCATCTGCAGAATAAAGAAATACTGTATCTCTCAAATGTGACATATTTTGTCTCTTAGAACTCAGAAGTAGAGATACATATTTATGAAAGGCTCCTATTTTAAATAAAGATTATACAGAAACCTCTTCTAATGTAAAATTCATCTCATCCTCTGAGGTGGACATCTGCAATTTTCCTGCCCAGCATTCATTTTCCATGCTTCTGATACTGAACAGTACCAGAGCATTCTTGGGAGAATCTACTCATTCAGCCCCTTTGGCTGGTTGGAGAAGCACTGGGAGAGGTAGAAAGGTTGGAGAAACCTAGACTTCACTCAGAAGGAGTGCGCAAGTGCTGGCTTGCCCCCAGGTAAGGAAGACAGGTCTGCCCCAATGGCTGCTAGGTTTCCCACAACAGCCTCACAGTACTCCCCAACTTGACTCAAGTGAATGCTCCAGCCCAGCTCACTCCATGCCACAGCATGGCACTGGATCTAGGGCAGCCAGCACAGGGGAAAAGACTCTGCCTTTGGATGCAGAAGTGACCTGGTTCTGGGGCAGAGGCCAAGTGGGGTAGCAGTGGCAACTGCTGCTGCTTACTCAACCAGTGCCCCAGAAGCAGCCCAGACTTCTAACAGCAGCACAGCCACTGGGTTTCCCCGCGACTGTCTCGTTGTATACCTTAGCCCAAGCTGAGTGAACTCTCTGGCCCTACTCACTCCATGCCACACCACAGCACTATATCTGGAGCAGTCATGACCTGGGGAAAAATGTGATGAACATAGGCAGAGCACTGGACCTCTGTAGGCACACAAGCCCTCCTTTGGGGCAAAGGTCCTGGTACGACGAGAAGGAAAAACACACAATGAAAGGGAACAGAGCCAGCATGAGCCCAACCCTCAGGGCTTCTACTCCAGCAACTTGGGATCAGAACCCACCTGACAGGGTTGTGACAGCCACTCAGTAGAGAGGAAGTCCTGCCTCACAGCCTGTGCAAGTTCTAGTTCCTCCATCTCCAGCCCCACCCTTTCCAAGGTGACAGCTGCCAGCAAACACTGATGAAAGGTGTGACTGGTGTCCATATCAAATCCAGCCCTCCCACCAAAGGCATTGAGAACATACATTCTACAAAGGGAAACTCCCATGTAAGAACACCCCTTCAAGACCATACAGGGAACTGTTTCACTTAAATTCATAGAAGCAGAGAAGGTTACGTAAAATGAAAAGGCAGATAAACTGCCCTCAATTGAAAGAGCAAGATAAAAACCCTGAAACAAACAAGCAAACAAACAAACAGATATAAGCAAGTTACCAGAAAAAGAAATCAAAACATTGGTAATAAAAATGTTAACTGAACCAGGAAAAACAATTGATCTAAGCACTGATAATTTTAACAAGGAAATAGAAAATATTTAAAAAAAAACCTCATCAGAAATGAAAAATTCTATAGTTGAAATAAAAAAACACACTAGAAGGAATGAATAGCAGACTAAGTGATACAGGAGAATGCATAAGTGACCTGGAAGATAAAATAATGTAAATCATCCAATCAGGACAGCAGAAAGAAACAAAAATGAAAAAAATCAAAAGCAATCTATGAAATCTTTAGGATAATATTAAGTGTTACAACATTCACATTACAGGGGTTCCAGAAGGAAAAGAGAGAGTAAAGGGAACTGAAGATGTATTTGAAGAAATTAAGGCTGAAAACTTCACAAATCTAAAGAAGGAAACATACATCCAGGTATAAGAACCACAGAGTGTCCCAAACAAGATGAATCCAAACAGACCCATAGGAGGACACATCATACTTAAAATGGCAAAAGTTAAAGATAAAGAGAGAATTCCAAAGGCAGCAAGAGAAAAACAAAGAGTCATATACAAGGGAATCCCCATTTGGCTATCCCTTGATTTTTGTGCAGAAACTTTGCAGGCCAGAAGGGAGCTGCATTATATTTTCAAAGTCCTGAAAGGGAAAAACCTGCAACCAAAGATACTCAAAGGTACCCAGCAAGAGTATCATTTGGAATAGAAGGAGAGATAAACAGTTTCTCAAACAAGGAAAAACCTTCATTCAATTCATCAATATTAAATCTACTCTAAGAGAAATGTTGAAAGGTCTCTAAATGGAAAAGAAGTAAGAATTTGGAGGAAAGAGAATATTCCACTAGGAAAGGCAGATATATAATAAGGATTGAAGATGACTTATATAAGCCAGTGTGCAGACTGAAAGACAAAAAATTGTAAAAGCAACTACAACAATAATTACCAGCAAGAGGCTAAGCATGAAGATGTAAAATATGACATCAAAAACACAAAATGTTGAGGGGGGAGTAAAAAATGTAGATCTTTTAGCATATGTTTGAACTTAAATGAATACAAGTTTAAAATAAGTAGATATAATTATGGGTCAATACTATTTCTATGGTAACCACAAATCAAAAACCTACAGGAGATAAAGAGAAACCAAAAAGAAATGTACCCAAGTACACTACTAAAGAAAATCATCAAACTGCCATGGTAGAAACAAAAAGAAGAAATGAACAGAGGAACAAAAAGAAAAAGAAGAAATAACAGAACTGAAAAAAAGTAATAAAATGGCAATAAGTACATACCTACCATAATTACTTTATGTGTCTATGGACTAAATGCTCCAACCAAAAGACATAGGGTGGGTGATTGGATTAAAAAGACTCTTTATTATGCTGCCTACCTGAGGCTCACTTCATGGCTAAAGACACACACACACTGAAAGTGAGGAGATAGAAAATATACTTCATGCAAACAAAAACAACAAGAATGCAGGGGTAGTAATACTCATATCAGACAATATCAATTTTGAAACAAAGGCTATAACAAAAGACAAAGATTAAATATCATTTATAATGATAAAGGAATCAGTACAAGAAGAGGATATTATATTCATTAACATATATGCACCCATACAGGAGCACCTAAATATACAAAGCAGATACTAACAGACATAAAGGGAGAAACTGGCAATAATATAATAATAGTAGGGGACTTTAACAACCCACTGGCATCAATGGACAGATCATCCAGATAGAAAATCAATAAAGAAACAGTGGTTTTAATGACCCAATGGACGAGTTGTACTTAACAGGTATCTACAGGACATTAAATCCAAAAACAGCAAAATACATATTCTTTTCAAGTGCATATAGAAAGTGCTCCAGCATAAGTCACATACAGGGCCACAAAACAAGCCTCAACAAATTTAAGGAGATGGGAATTATATCATGCTTTTTTTCCCAACCACAATGGTATGTAAATAGAAATCAATTACAGAAAGAAAAATGGGAAAAGAACAAGCACATGGAGACTAAACAACATGCTGAAGTCAAAGAGAAAACCAAAAAATACCTCAAGACAAATGAAATGGAATCAAAAGTTCCCCAAATCTATGAGATAAAGCAAAAACATTTCTAAGAGGGAAGTTTTACAGCAATACAGGTCTTCTTCAAGAAACAAGAAAAATCTCAAACAGCCTAACATTCCACTTAAAAGAATTAGAAAAAGGACTTCCTAGGTGGCGCAGTGGGTAAGAATCCACCTGCCAATGCAGGGGACATGGGTTTGATCCCTGCCCCAGGAAGATACCACATGACTCAGAGCAACTAAGCCTGTGTGTCACAACTATTGAGTGTGTGCTTTAGAGCCCATGAGCCACAACTACTGAGCCCATGTGCTGCAACTACTGAAGCCCACGTGCCTAGAGCCCGTGCTCTACAATAAGAGAAGCCACTGCGATGAGAAGCCCACACATCACAACAAAGAGCAGCCCCCGCTGGCCGCAACTAGAGAAAGCCCGTGTGCAGCAACTAAGACCCAACACAGCCAATAAAATAAATTAATTAATTAATTAAAAAAAAAAGAATTAGAAAAAAAAGAACAAAGCCCAAAGTCACTAGACGGAAGGAAATAATTAAGATTAGAGAGGAAATAAGTAAAACAGTTAGTATGCCCACAAATTTGACAATCTGGAGGAATTTGACAAATTTATAGAAGCATATGAACTACCAAGACTGAACCAAAACGAAACCAATAATTTAAACAGACCAATCAATAGCAGTGAAATAGAATCTGTAACTTAAAAAAATTCCCAGCAAACAAAAGTCCAGGACCAGAGAGCTTCACAAGGGAATTCTACCAAACATGTAAAGAAGAACTAATACCCATCTTTCTCAAACTATTCCAAAAAGCTGAAGAAGGAAGAACACTCCCAAATACATTTGATAAGGCCATCATTGCCCTGATACCAAAACCAGACAAAGACACTACTAAAAAAAGAAAATTATAGGCCAATATCTTTTATGAATATAGATGCAAAACTCTTCAACAAAATATTAGCAAACCAAATCCAACAATATATAAAAAGGACCACATACCATGATCAAGTTAGATTTATTCTAGGGTCACAAGGACAGCTCAACATTCATAAATCAATCAGTGTGATGTGCCATAGTGACAAAAGGAAGGATAAAAATCATGTGATAATCTCAACAGACACAGAAAAAACATTGAACAAAATTCAACATCCATTTGTGATAAAAACTCTCATCAAAGTGGATACAGAGGGAACACATTCTCAACTTAATGAAAGCCATTTATGACATGCCCACAGCTAATATCATACTCAATGCTGAAAAGCTGAAAGTCTTTAAAGTCAGAAACAAGACAGAGATGCCCACTCTCACCAATTCTATTTAACACAGTAATAGAAGGCCTAGCCACAGCAATAAGGTAAGAAAAACAAATAAAAAGTATCCAAACTGGGAGAGAAGTAATATGATACTTTGTATAGAAAATCCTAAAGCCTCCACCCCAAAATTATTAGCAATAATAAATGAATTTAGTAAAGTTGCATGATACAAGATTAATATACAGAAATCTTTTGCATTTCTATACACTAATAATGAAATAACAGAAAGAGAAAGTAAGAATGAAACAATCTTGTTTAAAATCAAATCAAAGAGAATAAAATACCTAGGAACAAAATGAACCAAGGAGGTGAAAGACCTATACTCTAAAAACTAGAAAACACTGATGAAAGAAACTGAAGATGATACAAAGAAATGGAAAGATATCCCATGCTCTTGAATTGGAAGAATTAATTTTTAAAATGGCCATACTACCCAAAGTAGTCTTCAGATTTAATGCAATTCCTATCAAAATAAACATGACTTTTTTTTCACATAACTAGAACAAATAATCCTAAAAGTCATATGGAACTACAAAAAGACCTCAAGTTGCCAAAATAGTCTTGAGAAAAAAGAACAAAGCTGGAGGTATAACGCGTCCAGACTTCAGACTATACTACAAAGCTACAATAATCAAAACAGCAGAGTACTGGCACAAAAACAGATACATAGATCAATGGAACAGAATAAGGCCAGAAATAAACCCACACAACTATGGTCAATCAATCTACAACAAAGGACACAAGAATATACAGTGGAGAAAAGACAATCTCTCCAATAAATGGTTCTGGGGAAAATTGGACAGCTACATGTAAAAGAATGAAATTGGAATATTTTCTAACACCATTTGCAAAAATTAACTCAAAATGGATCAAAGGCCTAAATGTAAGACCAGATACCATAAAACTCCTGGAAGAAAACAAAGGTAGAATACTCTTTCACATAAATGGTAACAATATTTTTTGACTCTGTCTCCTAAGGCAAAAGAAATAGAAGCAAAAATAAACTAACAGGACCTAATTAAACTTAAAAGCTTTCGCATAGTAAAGGAAACTGTAGGCAAAATGAAAACACAACCTACAGAATGGGAGTAAATACCTAGGAACAAAATTAACACCTAAACTACATAAACAGCTCATACAACTCAATATCAATAAAAACAAACAATCCAATCAAAAAATGGCTAGAAGACCTAAATCAACATTTTTCCAAAGAACATATACAGATGGCTAACAGGCACATGAAAAGATGCTCATCATAGCTAATTATTAGAGAAATGCAAATTGAACAATGAGGTATCACCTCACATCTGTCAGAATGGCTATCATCAGAAAGTATGTGAAACACAAATGTTGGAGAGGATGTGGAGAAAAGGAAACCCTTGTACACTGGTGGTGGGAATGTAAATTGATGCAGCCACTATGGAAAACAGCATGGAGGTTCCTCAAAAAACTAAAAATTGAACTACCATTTGATCCAGCAATTCCAGGGCTTCCCTGGTAGCACAGTGGTTAATAATCTGCCTGCTAATGCAGAGGACATGGGTTCAAGCCCTAGTCCAGGAAGATCCCACATGCCATGGAGCAACTAAGCCCATGTGCCACAACTACTGAGCCTGTGCTCTAGAGCCCATGAGCCACAACTACTGAAGCCCACACACCTAGAGCCCATGCTCTGCAACAAGAGAAGCCACTGCAATGAGAAGCCTGGGCACCGCAACAAAGAGTAGCCCCCACTCTCCACAGCTACAGAAAGACTGCACACAGCAATGAAGACCCGACACAGCCAATAAATAAAAATCAATAAATTGATCCAGCAATTCCATTCCTAGGTATATATGCAGAAAAAGTGAAAACATTAATTTGAAAAGATACGTACATGCACCCCAATGTTCATGGCAGCACTATTTACAATATCCAAGACATGTAAGCAACCGAAGACTCCATCAACAGACAAATGGATAGGACTTCCCTGGTGGTGCAGTGGTTAAGAATCCACCTGCCAATGCAGGAGACACGGGTTCGATCCCTGGTCCGGGAAGATGCTACATGCTGAGGAGCAACTAAACCCATGCACCACAACTACTGAGTCTGTGCTCTAGAGCCCATGAGCCACAACTATTGAGTCCACAAGCCACAACCACTGAAGCCCACGCGCCTAGAACCTGTGCTCCACAACAAGAGAAGCCACCACAGTGAGAAGCCTGCACACTGCAATGACGAGTAGCCCCCACTTGCCACAACTAGAGAAAACCCGTACACAGCAACAAAGACCCAATGTAGCCAATAAATGAATAAATAAGTAAATAAATTTTAAAAAAGACAAATGGATAAAGAAGATGCAGTTTATATGTATATAAATGGACCATTAGCCATAAAAAAGAATGAAATTCTGTCATTTGCAGCAATATGGATGAACCTAGAGAATATTATGCTTCATGAAATGTCAGACAGTGAAAGACAAATACTTTATGACATCACTTATATGTAGAATCTAAAAAAAATAATACAAATGAATATATATACAAAACAGAAATAGACTCACAGATATAGAAAAGAAACCTGTGGTTATCAAAGTAGAGATGGTAGGGGAGAGGGACAAATTAGGTGGCTGGATTAACAGATAAAAACTACTATGTATAAAATAGATTAGCAACAGGGATATATCGTATAGCACAGGAACTATAGCCATTATCTTACAATAACTTATAATGGAGTATAGTCTGCAAAAATACTGAATCACTGTGTATACAAATGTATGCATGATATAATATTTTAAATCAATTCTACTTCAATACAAATAATTAATTATCTTTAAAAAATTAAAATAAGATAATCAGCAAAAGGAAAATGCACATAGGGTGGAGTCCAGAAGAAAAGGCATACAAAGCTGATTTCAGGAGGATAAGCTTCCAGTTGTCCGCTCATAGTTAAAGTCACATGGAGAACATAAATTTCTCCCATGAGCAAAGCACTGCCAACCAGGGAAGCTCAGTGAGCTTTGGCATCAGGGTTTCTATTTGGAGTCAGTCACATAAGCATGCAGTGCCTGCATGACTGACCTCAGCCACTCAGACCCCAGTCCCCCAGAGGTCAAACTGACACAAGGTGGCCCAAAACCTCAGTCAACAAAAACAGGTGTTTACCATAAATCACTTGTTAGCATAAACTGTCTGGCCTGGCTCAGGACATACAAAAACACTGTTTTCAGGCAGGATACTCCAAGGGCTCAGAGGTCATCTCCCAGGAGCCTCACCACAAGATAGGCCTGAGGACCTTGGCAATTTGCAGGCCTGAAGATTTAACCCTTTCCTGCATACCTATAATTTACAAGGAAATGACAATTAGGCCAATAGAAGAGTCCCAACAGCAATATGTAAGTGAGAAGTCAGTGGAATGATAGCATCAAAGAGCAGAGAGAAAAAAGGCTCTCAACACAGAAGTATGAACCCATTAGATGCAGAAGAAAAATTTAATAAAAATCATATTCACATCATAGCAAACTAGAAATAGGGGAAGTTCTCAACCTAGTAAAGGATGTTGGTAGCCCTGAGTATTGTTTCTCAAAGATTTTTTATTTTCCTTGGAGAAGATGTACCTCCTGGTTCCCTTCTGATTCAGTAAGGTCATGTGAGTCTGGCCAATGAGTTTTCAGCAGAAGTAATGAATGTCACTTACAGGCCAGAAGATTTAATTTCCAATGTAAGAAGACATTCCAGAGCTTTATTTTTTTTCACTGGCATAATTTCTAGCAATATTCAAGATGGGGGCTGCTCTATGAGAAGGGTCCTAAGTCAACCCAAAGGAGGTATAGCATGAGCAAGAAATAAACTTTTATTGTTTTAGCTGCTAAATTTTTTTTAGTTGTTTCTTACCACAGGTTATCCTGCTTAATACAAGTTACCTATAAAATAAGTTGCACAAGCTTTAAGCTTAACAGTGAAACTTTTAAAACAATTTCCCTTAAGATCTCAAATAAGAAATACATTGTACTGGAGGTCTTATCCAGGACAATAAAGGACAATTCTCATGGAAGAAAAAAATTGTTATTCTTCACAGATGATATGATTGTCTACACAGAAAATCCAAAAGACTCCACACATATACATTAACATTAATAAGATTTAGCAGGGTTCTGGCTATACACAAATATAAACAAATCATTTGTATTTCTATACACTATAAACAAAAAGTTAAAAATGTAATTTTAAAAAGACATAATTTACCACAGCATCAAATAATATAACGTACTTAGGAATGTGTTTAACGAAAACATACAAGGTCACTCTGGTTAAAATAATAAAACTTTATTGAAAAATATTGAGGAACACATAAATAAATCAGGAAATATATGATGCTCATGGAATGAAAGATTTAGTAAAGATGCTAGTTATAAAAATAAAAAGAGCTACTTCCTTGGTAGCACAGTGGTTAAGAATCCACCTGCCAATGCAGGAGACATGGGTTCGATCCCTGGTCCAGGAAGATCCCACATGCCGAGGAGCAACTAAGCCTGTGTGCCACACATACTGAGCCCGTGTGCCACAACTACTGAAGCCTGCGCACCCAGAGCCTGTGCTCCACAACAAGAGAAGCCACCACACTGAGAAGCCTGAGCACCTCAACGAAGAGTAGCCCCTGCTCTCCGCAAGTAGAAAAAGCCCACGTGCAGTAATGAAGACCCAACTCAGCCAACAGAAATAAATTTAAAATAAATAAATAAATAAATAAATAGAAAAAAATAAAAATAAAAGTAGAGGAATGAATGGCACAAATCTCAGGATAGTCATTATTTATGGGAGAGGGTTAATGGAATCATAGTGAGACTCCTTGGGTTTCGGGAGGGACGGTATTTATAATGTTCTATTTCATTGTTTGCATGGTGGGAGAGCACAAGAGTGTTCATTTATTTTTTTTTAAACTATGCATACTCTCCTTCTATGAATGCTATATTTACATAAAAAAGAAGGTAGTCAAATTCCCAGATCTACTCTCCTACTTCTTGTAATTGCTTTACTCCAACTCAAGCAAAAGACTGTAGGATTTTTCTATGAAAAAGATATTACAGATGGCTTCTTCTCTGAGGAATTTCCTGAAGTTGAAGGGAAAGGTACCGTGCTAAAAATAAGTGGTACTGAGACTCCCAACACTAAGAGGCTTTTATCCTCCAGACAAGAGATTGAAAGATTTTGCTCTCTGCAGTCCAAAAGGAAAGAGCTAATGTTGCTGATACATGTAAAAGGCTCAGCAAAATCACCCTACAATGAATTTCACAGGTGACAAGCTCTATGCAGGAATTAGAGAGGCCAATCAACTTTTTAAACCCACAATCTTAAATATGAGTAGATAGAGAAAGAGAGAAAGAAACAAACGCAACAGATAGGAATGGAAGGGAGGGAGGGAGGGAAGGGAGAAGAGAATAGATGAGGGGAGGGGAGAAGAAGGAAAGAGAGGCAAGATGAAAGAAGGAAGGATACATTGTGCAGGAAACAGACTACAGTAGTAAAAGAAAGCTTCAAGAACAGCTAATTAACATTATAAGATATGGCAAACATGAAACAAGTACGATATTATAAAGTGGCATCCAGAGAATAAAAAGGAGCTCTTCTACATTAAAAAAATATTATAGCAGTAATGCAAAATCTTCAGTATAAGATGTGGAAGATAAAACTGAGGGAATCTCCCAGAGAGTAGAACAAAAGGATAATAAGATTATTTTAAAGATAAGAAATTGACTGTACGCAGAAAACTTTAAGACATTGATGAAAGAAATCAAAGACGACACAAACAGATGGAGGGACATACCATGTTCCTGGATTGGAAGAATCAACATCGTGAAAATGACTGTACTACCCAAAGCAATTTACAGATTCAATGCAATCCCGATCAAATTACCAATGGCATTTTTCACAGAACTAGAGCAAGAAATCTTATGATTTGTATGGAAACGCAAAAGACCCCGAATAGCCAAAGCAATCTTGAGAAGGAAAAATGGAGTTGGTGGAATCAGGCTTCCTGACTTCAAACTATACTACAAGGCCATAGTGATCAAGACAGTATGGTACTGGCACAAAAATAGAAAGGACAATCAATGGAATAGAATAGAGAACTCAGAAGTAAGCCCAAACACATATGGGCACCTTATCTTTGACAAAGGAGGCACGAATATACAATGGAAAAAAGAAAGCCTCTTCAATAAGTGGTGCTGGGAACATTGGACAGCAACATGTAAAAGAATGAAATTAGAACACTTCCTAACACCATACACAAAAATAAACTCCAAATGGATTAAAGACCTACATGTAAGGCCAGACACTATAAAACTCCTAGAGGAAAACATAGGCAGAACACTCTATGACATACATCAAAGCAAGATCCTTTTTGACCCACCTCCTAGAATCATGGAAATAAAATCAAGAATAAACAAATGGGATCTCATGAAACTTAAAGGCTTTTGCACAGCGAAAGAAACCATAAACAAGACTAAAAGGCAACCCTCAGAATGGGAAAAAATAATTGCCTATGAAACAATGGACAAAGGATTAACCTCCAAAATATACAAGCAGCTCATGAAGCTTTATACCAAAAAAGCAAATAACCCAATACACAAATGGGCAGAAGACCTAAATAAACATTTCTCCAAAGAAGACATACACATGGCCAACAAACACATGAAAAGATGCTCAACATCACTAACCATCAGAGAAATGCAAGTCAAAGCCACAATGAGGTATCACCTCACACCAATGAGAATGGCCATCATCACAAAATCTGGAAACCACAAATGTTGGAGAGGGTGTGGAGAAAAGGGAACTCTCCTGCACTGTTGGTGGGAATGGAAGTTGGTACAGCCACTATGGAAAACAATTTGGAGGTTCCTTAAAAAACTACAAATAGAACTACCATATGATCCAGTAATCCCACTCCTGGGCATATACCCAAAGAAAACCATAATCCCAAAAGAAACTTGTACCATAAGTTTATTGCAGCACTATTTACAATAGCCAGGACATGGAAGCAACCTAAATGCCCATCAACAAATGAATGGATACAGAAGATGTGGCATATATATACAATGGAATATTACTCAGCTATAAAAAGGGATGAGATGGAGCTATATGTAATGAGGTGGATAGAACTACAATCTGTCATACAGAGGGAAGTAAGTCAGAAAGAGAAGGACAAATATTGTATGCTAACTCACATATACGGAATCTAAAAATGGTACTGATGAACTCAGTGACAAGAACAAGGATGCAGATACAGAGAATGGACTGGAGAACTCGGGGTATGGGAGGGGGCGGGGGGTGAAGGGGAAACTGAGACGAAGCGAGAGAGTAGCACAGACATATATATACTACCAAGTGTAAAATAGTCAGTGGGAAGTTGTTGTATAACAAAGGGAGTCCAACTCGAGGATGGAAGATGCCTTAGAGGACTGGGGCGGGGAGGGTGGGGGGAACTCGGGGGGCGGGAGTCAAGGAAGGGAGGGAATACGGGGATATGTGTATAAAAACAGATGATTGAACCTGGTGTACCCCCAAAAAAATAAAATAAATAAATAAATAAAATAAATAAAAAATAAAAAAATAAAAAGATAAGAAATTGAGAGGGGTGGTATAGGAATTCCACTATGCAAATAATAGATGTTCCAGAAAAAGGAGAAAAAAAACAGAGAGGAGGAGATTATCAGTGAAAGAATATGAAAAAAACTCCCCAAACCTAAGTATTTATATTTCCAGGTTGAAAGAATCCACCATGTTCTAGCATAATACATGGACAAAAACCTAAACCAAGGTACATGATCATGAAATTTCAAGACACTGAGGATAAGGAGAAGATCCCTCTAACCTCCACAGAGAAAAAATTGTTCATTAATAAAAGACTAGGAACAAGAATGATTCTCAAAACAATACTGAAAACCAGAACTATAATAGAATTATGCCAGAAAAAGAAATGTCCAACCTAGAATTCCCTGGCCAGCTCAAACTACCAATTGTATGTGAAGATGGAATAAAAACATTTTCAATCTCAATTTCTATACCATGTTTGCTTCCTCAGGACACTAATGGATGATCACTTCCACCAAAATAAGAAAGATAAAGCTATAGGATAGGAGAAATAGTAGAGAGGCAAAGTAAACTCTCAGGATCATTGTATAGGGAGATCCCAGGAAGATAACTATGCCCCAGGCATAATGGCAACATAGCATAGTTGAAATTCATGGAAAACTTGAAGAAACAAAATCTTGAGAGGCCACATGGATAACTGGTAGAGTGTTCAGGATTGATTAGACAGAAAAAGAAGAAAACAAGAGCTATGGGCTGAATCCCAAAGATATGTTGAAGTCCTAACCCTCAATACTTGTGAAGGTGGCCTAATTGAAAAATAGGGCCTTTGCAGATTTAATCAAGGTAAGGTCATTAGAAGTGGGCCTTAATCCAATATGACTGCTATCCTTCTGAGAAGAGGAAAATTTGGACACAAAACACATATGGAGAATGCCATAAGAAGACACAGAAATACACAGACAGCCATATGAAGATAGAAGCAGAGATTGGAGATATGCTGCCACAAACCAATAAATGTTTGGGGCTAAGAGAAGCCAGAAGAGGGAAGGAAGGACCCTCCCATAGAGGCTTCAGAGGAATTTGGTCCTGCCAGCACCTTGATTTGAGACTACTAGCTTCCAGAGCTGTGAAAGAATAAAATTCTGTTCTTTCAAGAAGCCACCTAGCTTATGGTACTTTTTTACTAGAGTTCTAGGAAACTAATACAACAAGTAAATGAAATAAGTATTTTCTCCAGAAAAACAAGGAAATGTGGTCACAGTTTACCATATACCATAAATAAGGCAGAACCTCCACTGATTTTAAGATTTATGAAACTGAATTGAGGAAATCTTAAGTCTCAGCCTCATAAAACTTCCATTTTCAGAGTGCCTGGGGGAAAAAAAGGAAGATTTTTACTCTGTCATCCACCATTTGACTTCAGGGCTGACATTCACCTGAGGTTCCTATCTGTATTAGTTCTTTATAGTCTGAGGTTGATCTGATTGGGCCAACATCTACTTTGATAGATCAGTATCTGTACTCCTGCCTGAACTATGAAATATTTTGAAGATAAACCTTTTCCCAACTCAAAAACTCAGTGCATTTCCAGAATGAAAAGCCTCCATATAGGTCGCCGATATTTGAGGTTGCTTTGATTTCCAGTATTTTAAAGGAAAAACTTGGAAAGTGCCATCAAAATATAGAGGAAAAGGATCAAAAGATGCAAACAATGAGAGAAAAGATAGATCCATATAGAAAACAACAAAAAAGGTAAAATAAAGATTATTTGTATTAGAATAGAGAATAACCAAAATTAAGCCATAATCAGAGATATACCAGAAAATGTTTGAGCTAAAAATGAAATTATACAAGAGGAATGAAAGGGTTCAACATATTCCTAAAGCCCATCTCCCCCTTTTTACCTTCCACTTCTATTGAGATATAGTTGCCATACAACACTGTATGAGTTTAAGGTACACAGCATAATGACTTGAGATATGTACATATTGTGAACTGATTACCACAATAAGTTTAGTTATTATCCATTACCTCATATATTTGTAAAAAAGCTGTTTTTCCCTTGGGATGAGAACTTTTACAATCTACTCTCTTAGCAACTTTCAAATATACCATACAGAATTGTTCCCTCCTCCAATAAAAAAGAATGACATTAAAGTACATCTTCAAAAGAAAGATGTTTTCTACTAACAAGTTGCCAAGTAGAAAAATAAACAAGTTATCTGAAAAGGAAAAAAATTCATTGGTCTCTTCAACAGTAAACACACAAAAAGTATTTATAGTGGGCCCAGATAGCTATTGTTTTGTATTCTCAGCAAGCTTCTCATCTACTTTGGGGTTTTCTGACTAAAAATGTGGGCAAGGGACTTCCCTGGTAGCACAGTAGTTTAACAATTCGCCTGCCAACGCAGGGGGCACAGGTTCAATCCCTGGCCCAGGAATATCCCACATGCCATGGAGCAACTAAGCCCATACACCACAACTACTGAGCCTGTGCTCTAGAGCCCATGAGCCACAATTACTGAGCCCACATGCCACAACTACTGAAGCCCATGTGCCTAGAGCCCATGCTCCACAACAACAAAAGCCACTGCAATGAAGAGTAGCCCCTACTCACCACAACTAGAGAAAGCCTGCACACAGCAATGAAGACCCAACACAGCCAATAAATAAATTAAAAAAAAATGTGGGCAAGTGAGCTAGGGGTGGCCAATTATAGTTTGACATTTCCCTGGCAAATGACAATTGGTCCATGAAGCAGATATGTGACCTAAACAAAGCTAACTATTGCTCTTACCCAGGATGTCAATACATATACACAGAGAAAGAAACCTCTCCTCTTCAATCCAGGCAGTGAGGAAGAAACACCCTCCTTAAATGACAAGTTATACCAGATGACCTTAATATATATATTAATATATAAAAATATATATAATATATATTAATTATATATTATATATATATATAAAACATTTCATCCAAAAGCAATATAATACAGTCTTTATAAGAGCACATGGAACATTCTCCAGGATAGATCACATGCTAGGCCACAAAAAATCCTCAGTAAATTTAAGAAAATTGAAATCATATAAATTACCTTTTCTGAGCACATGCTATAAGATTAGAAATCAACTGCAAGGAAAAAAAAACTTCAAAAAACAGAAACACATTGAGGATAACAATAGGCTACAAAACAACCAATGGATCACTGAAGAAACCAGAGAGGAAGTAAAAAAATACCTGGAGACAAATGAAAACAAAAACACAATGATCCAAAATCTGTGGGATGCAGCAAAAGCAGTTCTAAGAGGGAAATTTATAGCAATGCAAGATTACCTCAGAAAACAAGAAAAATCACAAATAAATAATCTAACCTTATACCTAAAGGAACTAGAAAAAGAAGAACAAACAAAATCCAAAGTCAGTAGAAAGAAATCATAAAGATCAGAGCAGAAATAAATGAAATAGACAAAAAGAAAACAAAAGAAAAGATCAATGAAACTAATTGCTTGTTCTTTGAAAAGATAAACAAAATTGATAAACCTTTAGCCAGACTCATCAAGAAAAAAAGAGAGGGCGCAAATCAATAAAATCAGAAATAAAAGAGAAGTTATAACTGATACCACAGAAATACAAAGGATCCTAAGAGACTACTAAGTACAATTATATGCCAATAAAATGGACAATCTATAAGAAATGGACACATTCTTAGAAATGTACAATCTCCCAAGATTGAACCAGGAAGAAATAGAAAATATGAAGAGACCAATTGCTAGTAGTTGAATCAGTAATTTAAAAACTCCCAACAAAAGTCCAGGACCAGATGGCTTCAGAGGTGAGTTGCACAAAACATTTATAGAAGAATTAACACCTATCCTCCTCAAACTATTACAAAAAATTGCAGAGGAAGGAATGCTGCCAAACTCATTCAAGGCCAGCATCACCTTCATACCAAAACCAGACAAAGATACCACACACATACACAAAAAAAATTACAAGCCAGTATCACTGATTAGCATAGATGCAAATATCTTCAACAAAATGTAGCAAACTGAATGCCAATGATACAATAAAAGGAACATACACTATGATCAAATGGAATTTATCCCAGGGAATGCAAGAATTTTTCAATATCCTCAAATCAATCAATGTGATATACCACATTCACAACCCAAAGAATAAAAAACATATGACCATCTCAATAGATGCAGAAAAAGCTTTTGAAAAAAATTCAATATCCATTTATGATAAAAAAAAAATACTCTCCAGAAACTAGACATAGACAGAGCATACCTCACCTTAACATATATGACAAACCCACAGCTAACATCATACTCAACAGTGAAAACCTGAAAGCATTTCCTCTTAGATCAGGAACAAGACAAAGATGCTCACTCTTGCCACTTTTATTTAACATAGTATTGGAAATCCTAGCCAGAGCAATCAGACAAGAAGAAATAACAGTAATCTAAACTGGAAAGGAAGAAATAAAACTGCCATTGTTTGCAGATGACATGAGAGCATACAGAGAAAATCCTAAAGATGTCACCAGAAAATAACTAGAGCTCATCAATGAATTCGGTAAACTTGCAGGATACAATATTAAAATACAGAAATCTGTTGCATTTCTATATACCAACCACAAACTATCAGAAAGAGAACATATATCATTGCATCAAAAAGAATAAAATACCTAGGAATAAACCTACGAAAGAGGTAAAAGAACCTATACTCAAAAAACTATAAGGCATGATGAAAGAAACTGAAGACAACAGAAACAAATGGAGAGATGTACCATATTCATGGATTGCAGTGTTGTTAAAATGACCATGCTGTCCAGGGCAATCTACAGATTCAATGCAGTCCCTCTCAAAGTACCAAGGGCATTTTTCACAGAACTAAAACAAATGATTTTTTTTTATAAATTTATTTATTTATTTATTTAATTGGCTGTGTTGGGTCTTTTTTGCTGTGCACGGGCTTTCTTTTTAGTTGCAGTGAGTGGGGGCTACTCTTCATTGTGGTGCCCAGGCTCCTCATTGCCGTGGCTTCTCTTGTTGCAGAGCACAGGCACTAGGTGCATGGGCTTCAGTAGTTGCAGCACATGGGCTCAATAGTTGTGGCTCACGGGCTCTAGAGTGCTGGCTCAATAGCTGTGGCGCACGGGCTTAGTTGCTCCACGGCATGTGGGATCTTCCTGGAGCAGGGATCGACCCCGTGTCCCCTGCATTGGCAGGTGGATTCTCAACCACTGCACCATCTATGAAGCCCAGAATAAATAATTTTAAAATTTGTATGAAAACATAAAAGACCTTGAATTGCCAAAATGATCTTGAGAAAGAACAGAGCTGGAGGAACCACTCTCCCTGACTTCAGACTGTACCACAAAGCTACAGTAGTCAAAACAGCACAGTACTGGCACAAAAACAGACACATAGCTCAATAGAACTGAATAGAGAGCCCAGAAATAAACCCATGCACCTATGGTCAATTAATTAACAACAAAGGACACAAGAATATACAATGAAGAAAAGAAAGTCTCTTTAATAAGAAAGAGAAAACTGAGAAAACTGGACAGCTACATGTAAAAGAATGAGATTAGAACATTCTCTAACAACATACACAAAATAAACTCAAAATGGATTAAAGGCCTAAATATAAAACCAGAAACCATGAAACTCCTAGAAGAAAACATAGGTGGAACACTCTTTCACATATATCATAAAAATATTTTTTTGACTCTGTCTCCTAAAGTAAAAGAAATAGAAGCAAAAATAAACAGGATCTAATTAAACTTAAAAGCTTTTGCATAGCAAAGGAAACAATCGACAAAATGAAACCACAACATATTCAATGGGAGAAAATATTTGCAAATTATATGGCCAATAAGTGGTAAATATCCAAAATATATAAAGAGTGTATACAAATAAATATAAAAAAAATGAACAATCAGATTAAAAATTGGGCTGAAGATCTGAAGACATTTCTCCAAAGAAGACATACAGATGGCCAAAAAATACAAGAAAAGATGCACAACATCATTAATCATCAGAAAAATGCAAGTTAATACCACAATGAGATATCACCTCACACCTGTCAGAATGACTACCATCAAAAACAAAACAAAACAAAACAAACAAACAGACATTGGCAAGGATGTGGAGAAAAGGGAACCCATGTACACTGTTGGTGGGAATGTAAATTGGTGCAACCACTGTGGAAAACATTACGGAGCTTTCTCAAAAAACTAAAAATAGAACTACCATATGAGCCAGCAATTCTACTCCTGGGTATATATCTGAAAAAAATGAACACATTTATTCAAAAGAACACATGCACCCCAGTGTTAGTAGCAGAATTATTTACAGTTGTCAAGGTATGAAAGCAACTAAGTATCCATGAACAGAAGAATGGATAAACAAGTTGTGAGACACACACACACACACAAAGGAATACTACATGGCCATAAAAGATGAAATTTTGCCCTTTGCAACACATGGATGGACTTGGAAGGTATTACGCTAAGTGAAATAAGTCAGAGAAAGATAAATACTGTATGGTATCACTTATATGTTGAATCTAAAAAAAAAAGAAACTAGTGAATACAACAAAAACAGACTCAAAGATACAGAAAACAGGGACTTCCCTGGTGGTGCAGTGGTTAAGAATACACCTGCCAATCCAGGGAACATGGGTTCAATCCCTGATCCAGGAAGAACCCACCTGCCATGGAGCACCTAAGTCCATGGGCCACAACTACTGAGCCCACATGTCGCAAATATTGAAGCCCACATACCTAGAGCCTGTGCTCAGCAACAAGAGAAGCCACTGCAATGAGAAGCCCTCACACCCCAATGAAGAGTAGTCCCTGCTTGACACAACTAGAGAAAAGCCCACGCCCACCAATGAAGACACAATGCAGCCTAAACAAACAAGCAAACAAACAAAAAGATATAGAGAACAAAGTAGTGGTTACCAGTGGTTACCCTCTGGAAGCAGGTAGGGACAAGATAGCAGTAGGCGATTAAGAGATACAAACTACTATGTATAAAATAAATAGGCTACAAGAATATGTTGCACAGCATGGAGAATATAGCCAATATTTCATAATAACTATAAATGGAATATAACCTTTAAAAACTGTGAATCACTATGTTGTATACTGTAATTTACATAATATTGTATATCAACTATACTTCAATTTTAAAAAAAAAGTTGCAAAAGAAAAAAGAAAAGGAGGTAAACCACAGAAGAATGGTGGAAACCTGTTTACAGTAGGAGCCCAAGAAAATGAAGCCAACCAATGACAAGGTAAGATTAAAAACACACATAAAACACCAAGAAGATTTAAGAGGAATTTCTAACAAGATCCAATAGAGTTTGTGGATTCAACATTCTCCTCATTTATATGGATTAATAAATCCTCCTTTTACCCTTTTGTTTTTGGCTTAGGTTGCTTGGGTTGAGTCAGTGTGTTTGTAACCAGAGACCTGAAAATACAATAAAGAAACAATGTCTACTAAATTTTGAGAAGCAAAAGTTTGTAGCCCAGGATTTTTATACTTAACTCATTCTCCTTTCATATAGATAAAGAGATTTTCAAATACTAAAAGCTAAAAACACGTATCAGTGTATTCTTCATGAAAATCTTGTCTTTAGACACACCTCATCTAAGAAATAACTCCAACCAAAAGACACAGACTAGCTGAATGGATACAAAAACAAGACCCTTCTATATGCTGTCTATAAGAAACCCACTTCAAACCTAGGGAAACATGCAGACTGAAAGTAAGGGGATGGGAAAAGATTTCCATGCAAATGAAAGTCAAAAGAAAGCTGGATTGAACCTGGTGTACCCCCCCCCCAAAAAAAAATAAAAAATAAAATAAAAGAAAAAAAAAAAAGAAAGCTGGAGTAGCAATACTCATATAAGACAAATTAGACTTCAAAGCAAAGACTATTACAAGAGACAAGGAAGGACACTACATAATGATCAAGGGATCCATCCAGGAAGAACATATAACAATTGTAAATATCTATGCACCCAAAATAGGAGCACCTCAAAATATATGGGGAAATTGACAGTAACACAATAATAGTAGGAGACTTTAACACCCCACTTATACCAATGGACAGATCATCCAAACAGAAAGTAAATAAGGAAATATAAGCTTTAAATGACACATCAGACCATCTCAACTTAATTGATATTTATAAGACATTCCATCCAAAGACTACAGAATACACTTTCTCCTCAAGTGCACACAGAACATTCTCCAGGATAGATCACATCTTGGGTCACAAATCAAGCCTCAGTAAATTCAAGAAAGTGGAAATCTTATCAAGCATTTTCTCTGACCACAATACCATGAAACTAGATATCACTTACAGGAAAAAAATCTGTGAAAAATACAAACACATGGAGGCTAAACAATACACTATTAAACAACCAAGAAATCACTGAAGAAATCAAAGAGGAAATAAAAAAATACATAGAAACAAATGACAATGAAAACACAACAACCCAAAACCTGTGGGATGCAGCAAAAGCAGTTCTAAGAGGGACGTTTATAGCAATACAATCCTACCTCAAGAAACAAGAAAAATCTCAAATAAACAACCTAACCTTACACCTAAAACAATTAGAGGAAGAAGAACAAAAAACCCCAAAGTGACCAGAAGGAAAGAAATCATAAAGATCAGATCAGAAATAAATGAAAAAGAAATGAAGGAAACAATCACAAAGATCAATAAAACTAAAAGCTGGTTCTTTGAGAAAAACAAAATTGATAAACCTTTAGCTAGACTCATCAAGAAAAAAAGGGAGAGGACTCATCAATAAAATTAGGAATGAAAAAGGAGAAGTTACAACAGACACCACAGAAATACAAAGGATTGTAAAAGCCTACTACAAGCAACTATATGCCAACAAAATGGACAACCTAGGAAAAATGGACAAATTCTTAGAAAGGTACAACCTTCCAACACTGAACCAGGAAGAAATAGAAAATATGAACAGACCAATCACAAATACTGAAATTGAAACTGTGACTAAGAAACTTCCAACAAACAAAAGTCCAGGACCAGATGGCTTCACAGGCAAATTCTAACAAATATTTAAAGAAAAGTTAACACCTACCCTTCTGAAATGCTTCATAAAAATTGCAGAGGAAGGAACACTCCCAAGCTCATTCTACAAGGCCACCATCATCCTGATACAAAAACCAGACAAAGATACCACAAAAAAAGAAAATTACAGGCCAATATTACTGATGAACATAGACACAAAAATCCTCAACAAAATACTAGCAAACCAAATCCAAGAGCACATTAAAAGGATCATATGCCATGATCAAGTGGGATTTATTCCAGGGATGCAAAGATTTTTCAACATCTGCAAATCAATTAGTATGATACACCACATCAACAAACTGAAGAATAAAAATGATATGATCATCTCAATACATGCAGAAAAAGCTTTTGACAAAATTCAACACCAATTTATGATAAAAAATCATCAGAAAGTGGGCACAGAGGGAATATACCTCAACACAATAAAGGCCATACATGAAAAACCCACAGCAAACATCATTCTCAATGGTGAAAAGCTGAAAGAATTTCCTCTAAGGTCAGGAACAAGACAAGGATGTCCACTCTCACCACTATTATTCAATATAGTTTTGGAAGTCCTAGCCACAGTAATCAGAGAAGAAAAAGAAATAAAAGGAATCCAAATTAGAAAAGAAAAAGTAAAACTGTCACTGTTTGCAGATGACATGATATTATATACATAGAAAACCCTGAAGATGCTACCAGAAAACAGAGCTCATCAATGAATCTGGTAAAGTTGCAGAATATAAAATTAATACACAGAAATCTCTCGCATTCCTACACACTAACAACAGAATATCAGAAAGAAAAGTCAAGGAAACAATCCCATTTACCACTGCATCAAAAAGAATAAAATAAATAGAAATAAACGTACCTAAGGAGGCAAAAGACCTGTATGCAGAAAACTATAAGTACTGATGAAAGAAATCAAAGATGACACAAACAGATGGAGAGATAATACCATGTTCTTAGATTGGAAGAATCAATATTGTGAAAATGAGTATACTACCCAAAGCAATCTACAGATTCAACACAATTCCTATCAAATTACCAATGGCATTTTTCACAGAATTAGAAATTTTTTTTTACAATTTGTATGGAAACAAAAAAGGCCACAAATAGCCAAAAGTAATCTTGAGAAAGAAAATCAGAGCTGGAAGAATCAGCCTCCATGACTTCAGACTATACTACAATACAAAGCTAAAGCAATCAAAACAGTATAGAACTGGCAGAAAAACAGAAATACAGATCTAGGGAACAGTATAGAAAGTCCAGCGATAAACCCCATGCACCTATGGTCACCTAACAGATGGCAAAGGAGGCAATAATATACAATGGAGAAAAGACAGTCTCTTCAATAAGTGGTGCTGGGAAAACTGGACAGCTACCTGTAAAAGAATAAAATTACAACACTCCCTAACACCATGCACAAAAACAAACTCAAAATGGATTAAAGACCTAAATGTAAGGTTGAATACTATAAAACTCTTAGAGGAAAACATAGGCAGAACACTCTGACATAAATTGCAGCAAGATCTTTTTTGATCCACTTCCTAGAGTAATGAAAATAAAAAGAAAAATAAACAAATGGGATCTTTTTTTTAAATAAATTTATTTATTTGGCTGCATTGGGTCTTTGTTGCTGAGCACAGGCTTTCTCTAGTTGCAGCAAGTGGGGCTACTCTTCATTGCAGTGCGCAGGCTTCTCAGTATGGTGGCTTCTCTTGTTGCAGAGCATGGGCTCTAGGTGCATGGGCTTCAGTAGTTGTGGCTCAGGGGCTCAGCAATTGTGGCTCACAGGTCTAGAGTGCAGGCTCAGTAGTTGTGGCACATGGGCTTAGTTGCTCCATGGCATGTGGGATCTTCCAGGACCAGGGATCAAACCCGTGTCTCCTTTATTGGTAGGTGGATTCTTAACCAATGTGCTACCAGGGAAGTCCAGTGGGATCTTATTAAACTTAAAAGCTTTTGCACACCAAAGGAAACCATCAACAAAACAAAAAGACAACCCTCAGAATCAGAGAAAATATTTAGAAATGAAGCAACTGACAAAGGATTAATCTCCAAAATATATAAACAGCTCATACAGCTCAATATCAAAACAAAAAAAAAAAAAAAAAAAAAAAAAAAACAACAACCGAATCAGAAAATGGGTGGAAGACCTAAATACACATTTCTCCAAAGAAGACATACAGATGGCCAAGAGGCACATGAAAAGATACTCAACATCACTAATTATTAGAGAAATGCAAATCAAAACTGCAATTAGGTGTCGCCTCACACCAGTCAGAATGGGGATCATCAGAAAATCTACAAGCAATAAATGCTGGAGAGGGTGTGGAGAAAAGGGAACCCTCCTACACTGTTGGTGAGAATGTAAACTGGCACAGCCACTATGAAGAACAGTATGGAGGCTCCTTAAAAAACTAAAAATAGAGCTATCATGTGATCCAGCAATCCCACTCCTGGGCATATATTCAGAGAAAACCATAATTTGAAAAGATACATGTACCCCACTGTTCATTGTAGCACTATTTAATAGCCGGGACCTGGAAGCAACCTAAATGTCCATCAACAGAGGAATAGATAAAGAAGATGTGTTACATATATACAATGGAACTTTACTCGGCCATTAAAAAAAATGAAATACTGTAATGCCATTTGCAGCAGCATGAATGGACCTAGAGATTGTCATACTGAGTGAAGTAAGTCAGACAAAGACAAATATCATATGATATCATTTATATGCAGAATCTTAAAAAAAAGGGTACAAATGAACTTATCTACAAAACAAAAATATAGTTACAGATGTAGAAAATAAAAACTTATGGTTACCAGGGGGTATGGGTGGGAGGGATAAATTGGAAGACTAGGACTAACATATGCACACTACTATATATAAAATAGATAACTAATAAGGACCTACTGTATAGCCCAGGGAACTCTACTCAGTATTCTATAATGGCCTATATAGGAAAAGAATCTATAAAAGAGTGGATATATGTGTATGTATAATAGAGTCACTTTGCTGTACACCTGAAACTATCGAATAACACAACACTGTAAATCAACTATACTCCAACAAAATTTTTTTTTAAAAAAAGTAAATGGAAAAGATACAACATGCTAACACTAATCAAAAGAAAGTGGGAATAGCTATATTAATATCAGATAGGGCAGACTGCAAAGTAAGCAAAGTTATAAGGTGTAGAACAGGGCATTACCTAATGATAAATAAGTCAATTCTTCATGAAGAGATAAAAATTCTTAATGTGTATGTACTAACAACAAAGCATCAAACTACATAAGGCAAAAATGGATAGAACAGAAACGGGAAATGGATAAATCCACTACAGTACTTGGAGACTTTAAAACCCCCTCTCTCTCAAATAGATCCAGCAGGCAGAAAATAAGTAAAGACATAGTTGAACTCAACATCAATCAACTGGACACAATGGACATTTACAGACTATTTCATCCAACAACAGCAGATTACACATTTTTATCAAGCTCACATGGAACATTCGCCAAGATAAATCACATTTTAGGCAACAAAACATATCTTAAGTTTAAAATAATAGAAATCATACAGTATGTGCTAACAGACACAATGGAATGAAACTAGAAATCAGTAACAGTAAGACAGCTGTAAAACCCTCAAATACTTAGAGATTAAATAACACACTTGTAAATAACTTATGGGTCAAAGTAGAAATCTCAAGATATATTTTAAACCGTTTTGAACTAAAAGAAATTGATAGCAATGAATCTCATATCAGAAAAGAAGGAAGACCTAAAATAAAGAATCTATATTTCCACCTAGGGAAATAGAAAAAAAAAAAGCAAATTAAATCCAAAGTAAGCAGAAGAAAAGAAATAATAAGAATTAGAGCAAAAATCAATGAAATTGAAAAGAAAACCAATAGAGAAAATGAACAAAAACAAAAGCTGGTTCTTTGAAAAGGTCAATAAGACTGACAAGCCTCTATATAGGATAACTAGGAAAAAAAGGAGAAATGACACAAATTATTACTATCAAAAATGAAAGAAAAAACAGTACTACAACAGAGCCCATAAAATTTAAGAGGATGATAAAAGAATACTATGAATAACTTTATGCCTACACATTTTGATAACTTAGGTGAAATTGACCAGTTCCTTGAAAGGTACAATCTTCCAAAATGCACACAAGAAAAAACAGACAACCTGGATAGCCCTATATCTATTAAAGATATTGAATCTATAATGAATAACCTTCCAAAACAGAAAGCACCAGGCCCAGTTGAGTTCAATGGTGAATTCCACCAAACATTCAAGGGATGAATTACACCAATTCTCTACAATCTTTATCAGAGGACAGAAGCAGAAGAGACACTTCCTAACTTATTCTCAAGGCTAGCATAATCCTAATAACAACACTAAAAAAAGACCTTACAAGTAAGAAAACTATAGACCAGTATCTCTCACGAACATAGATGTAAAAATCCTCAGCAAAATATTAACAAATCAAATGCAACAATGTGTAAAAAGAATTAAACACCAAGACCAAGTGGGATTTAACCCAGGTATGCAAGGCTGGCTCATCATTTAAAAATCAATTAATGCAACCTATCACATTAACACGCTAAGGAAGAAAAAGCACATGATTATATCAATAGATGTAGAAAAACCATTGACAAAATACAATACTCATTTATGATTAAAAACTCTCTAAACTAGGAATAGAGAGGAACTTCTTCAACTTGTTAAAGAACATCTATTAAAAACCACCTACAGCTAGCATTATATTTAATGGTGAAAAACATGAAACTTTCTCAGTAAGATCAGGTATAAGGCAAGGATATCCCCTCCCACCACTGTTTTTCAACATCGTAATGCAAGTCTTTGCTAATGCAATAAGGCAAGAAAGGAAATAAAAGATATACAGAGTGTAAAGGAGGCATAAAACTATCATTATTTGCAGATGACATGATTGTCTATGTAGAAAATCCAAAAGAGTCAACAGCAACAACAAAACTCCTGGAGCTAACAAGCAAATATAGCAAGGTTGCAGGTTGATATACAAAAGTCTCGCTTTCCTATATACCAACAACAGACAATTGGAATTTGAAATTAAAACACATTACCATTTATATTAGCACCCCCCAAAATGAATTCTTTTGGGATAAATCTAAAAAAATATGTATAAGATCTATATGAGAAAATCCATAAAACTTTGATTAAAGATATCAAAAAAGAATGAAATAAATGGAGATATATTCCATGGTCACAGATAAGATGACTCAATATTGTCAAAATGGCAGTTCTTCCCAACTTAATCTATAGATTCAGTGCAATCCCAATAAAAATCTCAGCAAGTTATTTTGTGGATATTGAAAAACTGATTCTAAAGTTTATATGGAGAGGCCAAAGACCCAGAATAAAGAACACAATACTGAAGGAGAACAACAAAGTCAGAGGACAGACACTCTCCAACTTTAAGACCTATTATAAAGCTATGGTAATGAAGAGAGTGTGATATTGGCAAACAAGTGGACAAATAGATCAATGGAACAGAAGAGAGAACCCAGAAATAGACCCTCATATATACTCAACTGATCTTTGACAAAGGAGCAAAGGCAATACAATGAAGCAAAATAGTCTATTCAACAAATAGAACAATGGATATCCATATACAAAAAAAAAAAAGAATTTAGATACAGACCTTACAAACTTCACCAAAATTAATTCAAAATGGACTATAGGTCTAAATGTAAAATGCAAAATTATGAAACTCCTAAAAGATAACATAGGAGAAAACCTAGATGACCTTGGGTATGGCGATGCTTTTTAGATATAACATCAAAGTTATGATCCATGAAAGAAATAACTGATAAGTAGATTCACTTAAAATTTAAAACTTCTGCTTTGCAAAAGGAGGTATCAAGAGAATTAGAAGAAAAGCCACAGAAAATATTTGTAAAAGGTACATATGACAAAGGGTTGTTATCCAAAATATACAAAGAACTGTTAACTCAACAATAAGAAAACAAAAACCACAATTAAAAAATGGGCCAAACACCTTAACAGGCACCTCACCAAAGAAGATATACAGATGTCAAGTAAGCATATGAAAGGATGCCCCATATCATATTTTCACATCAGGAATATACAAATTAAAACAATGAGATGCCACTACACACGTGTTAGAATGGCCAAACCCCAAAACACTGAAAATACTAAATGTTGGTGAAGATGTGGAACAAGATGAACTGTCATTCTTTGCTGGTGGGCCTGCAAAATGGTATAGCCATTTTGTAAAATAGATTGGTGGTTTTTTACAAAACTAAACATACTCTTATCATTTGATCTAGTAAATAGATACCATTTCACTCTGTGGTATTTATCCAAATCAGTTGAAAACCTATGTCTATACAAACATCTCCACATGGATATTTATAGCAGCTTTATTCATAATTGGCAAAACTTGGAAGCAACCAAGATGTCTTTCTGTAGGTAAGTGGATAAATAAACATCCAGACAATATAATATTATTCAGTGCTAAAAAGAAATGAGCGGTTAGTGGAGTCAAGATGGCGGTGTGGGAGGACAAGGAGTTCGCATCTCCGCACAACTAGATCAGTTACCGGACACTAGTGGGGGACCTCAAGGCCCAAGAAGACCAGAGGAATGCCTGAGCAATTGGGTAGGACGTGGGGCAAGTCAGGGGGACGGAGAAGTGGAGGCTAGACAGCACTGGCACCCCTGAGGGGTGGCTTTGGGAGGGGGGAGGTTCCCGCCTGGAGGGACCCTCCGGGCCTCGGAGGATCAGAGGGGAGGGCGTCTAGGTCTCCCCTGACCAACTGGCCAGGAGGCCTACTGGGCTTCCGGGCCGGGAAGCCTGCTGGGCTCCCTAGCCGGGTCCTCTACCCTCTGAGGGCCCCTCAGGGCTGCCTGAGTCCTAGGGGTGTAGAGGGAGGAGGGGGGAAAAGGTGGAGAGGTGGACTGGTGGGGGGACCTTTGAGATTGGAGGACCAAGGGTGGCTGGAGGGTGGTTCCCCTGTCGACTGGGCCCCGGGAAGCCAGCTGGGCTCCTGGACCTGGTCCTTCATTCTCTAGAGCCCCCTCCAGCTGCATGGGTCATAGGGGTGAGGGAGGGAAGGAGGAAGGGGGAAGAGGAAGAGAGGCAAACAGTGGGGTGTGAAGGGACCCCTCAAGACCAGAAGAGCAGAGGAGGTGCCGCTGAGTTTTGCTCCACCCACTTGGCCCCGGGAAGGCTGCTGAGCTCCCAGGTGGGTCCTCCACCTTCCAAGGGCCCCTCCTGGCCATTGGTCCTAGGGATGTAGGAGGGATGCAGTGGGGGGAGAAGAAGAGAGGCAGATAGGGTAGGGGGCCCTCTGGGATCAGAGGATCAGGGAAGGTGCAGAGGGCATTTCCTTTGCCCACCTGGCCCAGTAAGCCTGCTGGGCTCCCAGGCCTGGTCTCCAACCCTCCAGGGCCCCCTCCAAGTTGTGTTAGTCCTGGGGATATAAGAGGCAGGCGGGGGAAGAGGAGGAGAGGCGGATGGGTGGTGGGGCCTTCTGGAATCAGGATCGGAGGACCAGGAGAGGTGTGGAGCGCCTGGTGCCTACTTAGGCCTGGGAGGCCCGTTGGGCTCCTGAGCCTGGTACTTCATTCTCTGGGGCCCTATCTTGCTGCATGGGTCCTATGGGCGTGGGAGGGACGGGGGAGAGGGGAAGAGGAAGAGAGGCACACAGTGGTGGGGAGGACCCTAGAGGACCAGAAGATCAGGGGAGTTGCTGTGGGCAATCTCTCTACCCACTTGACGCCAGTAAGCCTGCTGGGCTCCCAGGCCTGGTCTTCAGTCCTCCAAGGGACCCTCCAGGCCAAGTTGGTCCTAAGAGCATAGGAGGGAAGCAGGGGAGAAGAGGAGAGGTGGGTGGAGGGAGAAGTCCTCTGGGATTGGAGTATCAAGGGAGGTGTGGAAGGCATTTCCCCTGCCCATTTGGCCTGGGAGGCCTGCTGGGCTCCCAGACCTGGTCCTTCACACCCCAGGGCCCCCTCCAGATGCACAGGACCTAGGCAAATGGGAGGGAAGGAGGAGGGGGGAAGAGGAAGAGGGGCAGACCAGGGACCCTCTGGGACTGGGAGATCTGGGGAAACACCAGGGGCATTTCCCTAGACCAGTCGGTCCCTGGAAGACTTTTGGGCTTCTGGGTCTGGTCTCCTGCCTTCCTGTGCCCCCTCCAGCCCAGTGGGTTCTAGCTGCATAAGAGGGAGGGGGCGGGGAAGAAGAGAAGCCAAGGAGCGGGGGGTACCCTCTGAGATCAGAGGACTGGGAAAAGAGCCTAGCATTTCCTCCACCAACTTGGGCCTAGGGAGGTTGCTCAGGTCCTGGACCTGGTCTCTCGCCCTAGGACCAGAGGCATTCCTGGACTGCTCCTGTCTCATGTAGCCTAAGCCCCACTCCCCATCCCACCCCACCAGGGCCTTTCCTGGCCCTGAGGGACCTAAGCATAGGATCCTCCCATTGCCTAAACCCCACCCTGCCTAAGCCCTGACCCCACAGCCAAGGCCTTTTCTGGGTTTTTTTGTTCTTGTTTTCTTGTTTTCGTTTTTTGTTTTGTTTTGTTTTTTCCTTTTCCCCCTCCTCCTCTTTTTTGCTTTTGCCATTCTGTTTTACCCTCCAGCTGTTGCTTCATCTATTGTTTTAAAATTTTTTCTAACACATCTGTTAGTTTTCTAATCTTATTGTATTTTTTATTTTGCTATTGTTCTGATCCTTTTTTTTTTTTTTTTTTCCTGCTCCACATGGCTTGTGGGATCTTGGTTCACAAGCTGGGATCAGGCCTGAGGTCCTCCAGTGGGAGCTCTGAGTACAAAACACTGGACTAACATGGAACCCCAGATGGCAGGGAATATTCACCAGAGTGAGGTCTCCCAGAGGTTCTCACCTCAGCACCAAGACCCAGCTCTACTCAACAGCCTACAAACTCCAGTGCTTGAAGCCTCAGGCCAAACATCCACTAAGACAGGAACACAATCCTGCCCAGCCAAAAAAAAAAAAAAAAAAAAAAATGAGATGACAAAAAAATATGTCACAGATGAAGGAACAAAGTAAAAACATACAAGACAAATAAATGAAGAGAAAATGGCAGCCTAGCTGGAAAAGAATTCAGAGTAATGAAAGTATAGATGATCCAGAATCTCATTAATAGAATCGAGAAACTACAAGCACTGTTTACCAAAGATCTAGAAGAACTAAAGAACAAACAAACAGAGAAGAACAACACAATAACTGAAATGAAAAATACACTGGAAGGTATCAACAACAGAATAACTGAGGCAGAAGAATGAATAAGTGAGATGAAAGATAGAATGGTGGAAATAAATGCCAAGGAAGAGAATTAAGAAAAAAGAATGAAAGGAATTGAGGACAGTCTCAGAGACCTCTGGAACAACACTAAACACACTAACATTCGAATTATAGTGGTCCCAGAAGAAGAAGAGAAGAGATTATAGTGGAAAACTTCCCTAACATGGGAAAAAGAAACAATCTCCCAAGTCCAGGAAGCACAGAGAATCCCATACAGGATTAACCCTAAGAGAAACACACCAAGACATATATTAATCAAATTAACAAAAGTTAAATTCAAAGAAAAAATATTAAAAGCAGCAAGGGAAAAGCAAAAAATAACATACAAAGGAAACCCTATAAGGTTATCAGCTAATTTCTCTGCAGAAACTCTACAGGCCAGAAGGGAGTGGAAGGATATACTTAAAGTGATGAAAGAGAAACACCTACAACCAAGATCACTCTACCCAGCAAGGATCTCATTCAGATTTGATGGAGAAATCAATATCTTTACAGACAAGCAAAAGCTAAGAGAATTCAGCACCACCAAACCAGCTTTACAACAAATGCTAAAGGAAATTCTCTACAAGGGAAACAGAAGAGAAGAAAAAGACCCACAAAAACAAACCCAAAACAACTAAGAAAATGGTAATAGGAACATACATATTGATAATAACATTGACTGTAAATGGATTAAACACTCCAACCAAAAGACACAGACTGGCTAAATGGATACAAATTTAAGACCCATATATACATTGTCTACAAGAGACCCACTTCAGACCGAGGGACACAAACAGATTGAAAGTGAAGGGATGGAAAAAGATATTACATCCAAATGAAAATCAAAAGAAAGCTGGAGTAGCAATACTCATATCAGATAAAATAGACTTTAAAATAAAGACTGTTACAAGAGATAAGGAAGAACACTACATAATGATCAAAGGATCAATCCAAGAAGAAGAAATAACACTTGTAAATATTTATGCACCCAACATAGGAGCACCTCAATACATAAGGCAAATGCTAACAGCCATAAAAGCAGAAATTGACAGTAACTCAATAATAGTAGGGGACTTTAACACCCCACTTACACCAATGGACAGATCATCCAAACAGAAAATAAACAAGGAACACAAGCTTTAAATGACACAATAGACCAGATAGATTTAATTGATATTTATAGGACATTCCACCTGAAAGTGGCAGAATACACTTTCTTCACAAGTGCACATGGAATATTCTCCAGGATAAACTACATCTTGGGTCACAAATCAAGCCTTGGAAAATTTAAGAAAACTGAAATCGTATCAAGCATCTTCTCTGATCACAACGCTATAAGACTAGATATCAATTACAGGAAAAAAAACTGTAAAAAACACAAATACATGGAGGCTAAACAGTGCACTATCTAATAACCAAGCAATCACTGAAGAAATCAAAGAAGAAATTTGAAAATACATAGAAATAAATGACAATGAAAACACGACAACCCCAAACCTATGGGACGCAGTGAAAGCAGTTCTAGGAGGGATGTTTATAGCAATTCAATCTCACCTCAAGAAACAAGAAAAATCTCAAATAAACAATCTAGTCATACACCAAAAACAACTAGAGAAAGAAGAACAAAGAAAACCCAAAGTCAGTAGAAGGAAAGCAATCATAAAGATCAAAGCAGAAATAAATGAAATAGAAATGAAGAAAACAATAGCAAAGATCAATAAAACTAAAAGTTGGTTCCTTGAGAAGATAAACAAAATTGATAAACCTTTAGCTAGACTCATCAAGAAAAAAAAGGAGAGGACTCATCAAAAAAATTAGAAATGAAAAAGGAGAAATCCCAACTGATACTGCAGAAATACAAAGGATTATAAGAGACTACTATGAACAACTCTATGCCAATAAAATGGACAACCTCGAAGAAATGGACAAATTCTTGGAAAGGTACAATTTTCTAAGACTGAGTCAGGAAGAATTAGAAAATATGAACAGACCTATCACAAGTAATGAAATTGAAACTAATAAAAAGTCTTCCAATAAACAAAATTCCAGGACCAGATGGCTTCACAGGCGAATTCTACCAAACGTTTAGAGAAGGGCTAACACCTATCCTTCTCAAACTCTTCCAAAAAATCGCAGAGGGAGGAACACTCCCAAATTCATTCTACAAGGCCACCATCACCCTGATACCAAAACCAGATAAAGATAGCACAAGAAAGGAAAATTAAAGACTAATATCACTGATGAAGATAGATACAAAAATCCTCAACAAAATACTAGCAAACAAAATCCAACAACACGTTAAAAGCATCATACACGATGATTGAGTGGGATTTATCCCAGGAATGCAAGGATTCTTCAATATACACAAATCAATCAATGTGATACACCATATTAACAAATTAAGGAATAAAAAACATATGATCATCTCAATAGATGCAGAAAAAGCTTTTGACAAAATTCAACACCCATTTATGATAAAATCTCTCCAGAAAATGGGCATATAGGGAACCTCCCTCAACATAATAAAGGCCATATATGACAAACCCACAGCAAACATTATTCTCAATGATGAAAAACTGAAAGCATTTCCACTAAGGTCAGGAACAAGACAAGGATGTCCACTCTCACCACTTTTTTCTCTCTCTTTTTTTTTTAGAACTTTTATTGAGATACAGTTAACATACAGTAAACTGCATATATTTAGAATGTACAATTTGGTACCCCAATCTCCCAATTCACTCCCCCCCAACCCTCTCCACTTTCCCTACTTGGTGTCCATATGTTTGTTCTCTACATCTGTGTCTCTATTTCTGCCTTGCAAACCAGTTCACTCTTGCCACTCTTATTCAACATAGTTTTGGAAGTCCTAGCCATGGCAATCAGAGAAGCAAAAGAAATAAAAGGAATTCAGATTGGAAAAGAGGAAGTAAAACTGTCACTGTTTGCAGATGATATGATAATATACATAGAAAATCCTAAAGATGCCACCAGAAAACTACTATAGCTCATCAATGAATCTGTAAAAGTTGCAGGATACAAAATTAATGCACAGAAATCTCTTGCATTCCTATATACTAACAACAAAAAATCAGAAAGAGAAATTAAGGAAACAATCCCATTTACTATTGCAACTAAAAGAATAAAATACTTAGGCATAAATCTACCTGAGGATACAAAAAACTTGTATTCAGCAAACTATAAAACACTGATGAAAGAAATCAAAGATGACATGAACAGATGGAGAAAAATACCACGTTCTTGGATTGGAAGAATTAATATTGTGAAAATTACTATAATATCCAAAGTAATCTACAGATTCAATGCAATCCCTATCAAATTACCAATGGCATTCTTCACACAATTAGAACAAAAAATTTTACAATTTGTATGGAAACACAAAAGACCCCAAATTGCCAAAGCAATCTTGAGAAAGAAAAATGGAGCTGGAGGAATAAGGCTCCCAAATTTCAGACTATATTACAAAGCTGTAGTAATCAAGACAGTATGGTACTGGCACAAAAACAGAAATATAGCTCAATGGTACAGGATAGAAAGCCCAGAGATAAACCCACACACGTGGTCAGCTAATTTATGACAAAGGAGGCAAGAGCATACAATGGAGAAAAGATAGCCTCTTCAATAAGCAGCGCTGGGAAAACTGGACAGCTACACATAAAAGAATGAAATTAGAACACTCCCTAACACCACACACAAAAATAAACTCAAAATGGATTAAAGACCTACATGTAAGACCAGACACTATAAAACTCTCAGAGGAAAACATAGGCAGAACACTCTATGACATAAACCACAGCAAGATCCTTTTTGATCCACTTCCCAGAATAATGGAAATAAAAACAAAAATAAACAAATGGGGCCTAATGAAACTTAAAAGCTTTTGCACAGCAAAGGAAACCATAAACAAGACAAAAAGACGAACCTCAGAATGGGACGAAATATTTGTAAATGAAGCAAATGACAAAGAATTAATCTCCAAAATACAAAACCAGCTCATGCAGCTCAATATCAAAAAAACAAACAACCCAATCCACAAATGGGCAGAAGACCTAAATAGACATTTCTCCAAGGAAGACATACAGATTGCCAACAAACACATGAAAAGATGCTCAGCATCACTAATCATTAGAGAAATGCAAATCAAAACCACGAGGTGTCACCTCACACCGGTCAGAATGGCCATCATCTAGAAATCTAGAAACAAGAAATGCTGGGGAGGGTGTGGAGAAAAGGGAACTCTCCTGCACTGTTGGTGGGAATGTAAGTTTGTACAGCCACTATGGAAAACAGTTTGGAGGTTCCTTAAAAAACTACAAATAGAACTACCATATGATCCAGTAATCCCACTCCTGGGCACATACCCAGAGAAAACTATAATTCAAAAAGATACATGTACCACAAGGTTCACTGCAGCATTGTTTACAATAGCCAGGACATGGAAGCAACCTAAATGTCCATCAACAGATGAATGGATAAAGAAGATGTGGCACATATATACAATGGAAGATCACTCAACCACAAAAAGCAATGAAATTGAGTTATTTGTAGTGAAGTGGATGGACCTAGAGTCTGTCATACAGAGTGAAGTAAATCAGAAAGAGAAAAACAAATACTGTATGTTAATGCATATATATGGAATCTAGAAAAATCGTACTGGTGAACTTAGTGGCAGGGCAGGAATAGAGATGCAGACATAGAGAATGGATCTGAGTACACCGGGGGGAGGAAGGGAGGAGAAGCTGGGATGTAGTGAGAGAGTAGCGTTGACATACACACACTGCCACATGTGAAGTGGATGGCTGGTGAGAAGCTGCTGCCTAGCATGGGGAGATCAGCTTGATGCTTTGTGAGGACCTGGAGGGGTGGGATGGGGCAATTGAGAGGGGGGCTAAGGAGGGAGGAGATATGGGGATATGTGTGTACATATGGCTGATTCACTTTGTTGTACAGCAGAAACTAGCACAATACTGTGAAGTAATTATACTCCAATAAAGATAAATAAATAATAAATAAATAAAGAAAAAGAAAAAGAAATGAGGTATTAAGTCCTGAAAAGACATGGAGGAATCTAAAATGCACATTACTAAGTGAAAGGAGCCAAACTGAAAAGACTACATACTGTATGATTCCAACTATACGACATTTTAGAAAAGGCAAAACTATGGTGATAATTAAAAGATCGATGGTTGTCAGGGGTGGGCGAGGGGAGATGAACAGGTAGAGCACAGAGGATAATTAGGACAGTGAAAATACTCTATACAATATTAGAATTATAGGCATACCTCATTTTATTGCTCTATGCTTTATTGCACTTTGCATATACATATTTTTTTTACAAATTGAAGTTTTGTGGCAACCAGTGTTCATGAAGTCTATTGGTACCGTTTTTCCAACAGCGTTTGCTCACTTTATGTCTCTGTGTCACATTTTGGTAATTGACACATATTTCAAACTTTTCACTATTATTATATCTGTTATGGTCATTAGTGAAGTGACCTTTGATTTACTATTATAATTGTTTTGGCATTTTTTAGCAATAAAATATTTTTAATTAAGATTTTTTTTGATGTAATGCTACTGAACACTTAAATGACTACAGTATAGTAAAAACATAATTTTATATGCACTAGGAAACCAAAAAACTTGTGTGACTCAATTTATTGTGATATTCACTTTATTGCTGTGGTCTGGAACTTAACCTACAATATCTCTGAGGTATGCCTGTAATATCATTATACTTTTGTCCACATCTGCAGAATGTACAACACCAAGAGTGAATTCTAATTTAAACCATGGACTTTGGGTGATTATATGTCAATGTATGTTCATTCTTGATAAAAAATGTACCATTTCAGTGAATGATGTTGAACATGGTTACGGCTATGCATGTGTGGGAGTACTGAGTATATGAGAGATCACTGAACCGTCCTCTCAATTTTGCTATAAAACTAAAACTTCTCTAAAAGCTTTTTAAAGTAAAAAGATACAAAAATATACACTGTGCTAACAATAGTCAAAAGAAAGCTGGAGTAGCTATACTAATACCACACAAAGGAGGTTTCTATGCAAGGAATATTACCAGGGATAAATAAGGTCTTTCATGATAAAGGGGTGAATTAATCAAGGGAACATAACAATCCTAAACACTCCAAATGTTTATACACCTAGTAACAGAGCTTCAAAATATGTGAAACAAAAAAGAATAGGATTAAAAGGAGAAACAGACAAATCTACCATTACAGTACAAAATTTCAATACTTCTTAATAATCAATAGACCAAGTAGGCAAAAAATTAGCAAGGACATAACTTGAACATCATTACCAATCAACCTGACCTGATTGACATTTATAGACCACTTTACCCAACAAAAGCAGGATACACATTATTCTCAAGTATATTCACCAAAATAAACCATACAGGTTATAAAACATGTCTCAACAAATTTAAAAGGATTCTAGGTATATAAAGTATGGTCTCAGACCACAATGAAATGAAATTAGAAATCTGCAACAGAAATAACTCTGGAAATTTTTCGGCTATTTGGATAATAGCACACTTCTAAACACCCCATGGATCAAAGAATAAATAAATAGGGAAAGTGGAAAGTATTTCAACTGCATGAAAATGAAAACACAGCATGTCAAAACATGTGGGATGTGGACTTCCTAGGTGGCGCAGTGGTTAAGAATCTGCCTGCCAATGCATGGGGCATGGGTTCAAGCCCTGCTCTGGGAAGGTTCCACATGCCATGGGGCTTAGGAAAAAAAAAAAAAAGAAGATAAAATTTAAAAAAACAAAACAAACAAAAAAAACATGTGGGATGCTGCTAAAGCAGTAGTTGAAGGAAATTTGTAGCATTATAAACCTATATTAGAGGACTTCCCCGGTGGAGCAGTGGTTAAGAATCTGCCTGCCAATGCACGGGACATGGGTTCAATCCCTGGTCCAGGAAGATTCCACATGCTGCGGAGCAACTAAGCCAGTGTGCCACAACTACTGAGCCTGTGCTCTAGAGCCCATGAACCACAACTATTGAGTCCACGTGCCACAACTACTGAAGCCTGTGCACCTAGAGCCTGTGCTCTGTAACAAGAGAAGCCACTGCAGTGAGAAGCCTATGCAACGAAGAGTAGCCCCCATTCACCGCAACCAGAGAAAGCCCATGCACAGCAACAAAGACCCAATGCAGCCAATAAATTAATTAATCAAAAGAAACCCACAAGACCTATGTTAGAAAAGAAGAAAAGTCTCATATCAATGACCTCAGCTTCCATATTAAGGAAGTAAAAAAAGAAGAGCTAATTAAACCCAAAGTAAGCAGACTAAAGAAAATAATATCAGAGCAGATTGTTTAGGGAAAAAAAGAGAGAGAAGACACAAATTATCAATATCAGGAATGAGAAAGATTACATCACTATAGATGCCAATATATTAAAGAATAATAAGAGAATATTATAAACATTTGACAATAAATTTGAATAAGCTTATAGAAAATAGACAAATTCCTTGAAATACACAAACTACCAAAGCTCACTCAAGAAGAAAGAGATAAGTTGAATAGCCTTACATAACTGGCTAAATAAGTTTAGCCAATTACAACCTGAAGAGGTTGTAACTGTAGCTTATTTCCTCCCAACAAAGAAAATTCCAGGCCTAGATGGCTTCAATAGTGAATTCCACCCAACATTCAAGGCAGAAATAATACTATCTCTTTTCCAGAAAACTGAAGAGGAAAGAATACTTCCCAACTTGTTCTATGAGGTTATCATTACTCTGATACCACCCAGACATACACATCAAAAGAAATGTACAGACCCTCTTGAATACTGATACAAAAATTTAAGCAAATCAAATCCAAAAATATATAAAATGAAAAATACACCACAACTAAGAAGGGTTTATCTCAGGATGCAGAGTTGGTTTAACATTGGAACATCAATCAACATATTATATTCAATTCACAATCATAATCAATTCACCATATTAACAGACTGAAAAAGAGAAACCCTATGATCACTTTAACAGACACAAAAAATACATTTGGCAAAAGTCCAACATCTATTCCTGATAAACTCTCTCAAAGCATTAGGAATAGAAGGGAACTTCCTCAACCTAAGAAAAACGTACAGATAATGTCATACTTTTTAAAAAATATTTATTTTATTTACTTTGTTGCACCAGATCCTAGTTGCAACAGGTGCACTCCTTAGTTGCAGCTGGCGGGCTCCTTAGTTGCAGCCAGCAGGCTCCTTAGTTGTGGCTTGCCACTTCATTAGTTGTGGCTTGCCACTTCATTAGTTGTGGCATGTGAACTCTTAGTTGTGGTATGCATGTGAGATATAGTTCCCTGACCAGTGATTGACCCCAGGCCCCCTGCATTGGGAGCACAGAGTCGTAACCACTGCACCACCAGGGAAGTCCCCAGATAATATCATACTTAATAGCGAACTACTGAATGCTTTTCCTCAAGGTACAGAAGTAAGGCAAGGATGTCTGCTCTCCCTACTGCTCTCTCTCAACATTGTACAGGAGGATGCAGCCAATGCAATTATGCAAGGGAAAAAAAGCATCCATATTGAAAGGAAGAAGTAAAATTGTTTTCATTCACAGATGACATAATGACCTATGGTCTAATGGAAACTTTGGCAAAAAAAACTACTAAAGCTAATAATTAAGATTAGCAAGTTTACAGTATCTTTGTTAAGAACTGAGTGTTTGTGTCCCTACAAAATTCATATGTTGAAGTTATAACCCCCAATGAGACTATATTTGGAGATAGGGTCTATGAGTGGGTCATAAGAGTTCATAAGGGTGAGGCCCAAATCTGAGAGGTCTGGTGCCCTCATAAGAAAAAGGAGAAACACCAGAGCTCTCTTTCTTTGTGCAAAGAGAGAAAAGGCCATGTGAAGTCACAGAAAGATGGTGGTCATCTACAACCCAGGAAAATAGCCCTGCCAGGAATTGAATAGGCCAACATTTTGATCTTGGACTTTCCCAGCCTCTAGAACTGTGAAAAAATAAACTTCTATTGTTTAATCCCCCCTAGTCTATGGTATTTTATTATGGCAACTCAAGAAGACTAATATACTGATCAATATACAAAAAAGGTATATTGCTATAAGCTAGCAATAGTGAGAAACTGAAATTAACAGCATCAAAAATATGAAATATTGAAATTAGGTGAGAAATAATGACATCAGGTGGGAATAATGACCTGTTCAATAAAAATTACAAAATATTTCCAAGAGATATTAAAGAAGACCTAAATAAATGGACAGATACGCCTTTTTCTTAAGATGAGAAACTCAATCTTGTTATGATGTCAATTATCCTCAAATTAATCCACAGATTCAATGCAATCCTAATCAAAATCCTGTCAGGGTGTGTTTTTCTTTTTTTTTTGTAAAAATTGACGAGCTGATCCTAAAATTCATATAGAATTGCAAAGGACCTAGAATAGCCAAAACAACTGAAAAAAGAATAACAAAGTTAGAGGGCTAATACTATCTGATTTTAAGAATTACTATAGTGCCATATTATTCAATACTGCATGGTATTGGCATAAAGATAGACAAGTATATGAATGGAACAATATAGAGAATTCAGACACAAACCCATACATATACAGGGATAACTGTTTCTCAGCAAAGGTACAAAAGCAATATAGTGAAGAAAGGATAGCATTTTTACAAATGGTGCCAGCATAATTGAATGTCAATATGCAAATTGAATCCATACCTTATGTCATATAAGAAATTAATTGATAGGCATAAGTGTAAAACTTTAAACTATAAAACTTCTTGAAGAAAACAGAAGATCTTTGTGACCTTGGGTTAGGCAAAGATTTCTTAGATATGACAAAAAAGGCACATCCCATTTAACTTTGGACTTCATCAGAGTTAAAAATTTATGTTCTTGGGACTTCCCTGGTGGTGCAGTGGTTAAGAATCTGCCTGCCAATGCAGGGGATAGGGGTTCAATCCTTGGTTGGGGAAGATCCTAAATGCCGCAGAGCAACTAAGCCCATGCACCACAACTACTGAGCTTGCGCTCTAGAGCCTGAGAGCTACAACTATTGAGTCCACATACCACAACTACTGAAGCCCATGTGCCTAGAGCCCATGCTCTGCAACAAGAGAAGCCACCGCACTGAGAAGCCCACACACCACAATGAAGAGTAGCCCCCTCTCGCTGCTTATAGAGAAAGCCTGCACACAGCAATGAAGACCCAATGCAACCGATAAATAAAATTAATTAATTACTTTAAAAAATTTATGTTCTTCAAATGACACTGTTTCACAAGCAACTAAATATTGTATGATTCTATTTATATGAAATGCCCAGAAAAGGAAATTCTAAAGATATATAAAGCAGATCAGTATTTACCTGGGGCTGAGAACAGGGCTTAACTGTAAATGGGCATGAGGGATCTTATCATGGGGAAAAAATGTTCTAAAACTAGCATATGGTAATGGTTGGACTCTGTAAGTTTACAAAAAATCATTATATTGTAAACTTTAAATGGGTGAATTTTATGATATGTAAAATACACTACAAAAGGTTTTTTTCATTTTTTTTAAAAAAGACAGTGGAGTGTGTGAAAAGACAAGGCACAGACTGGAAGAATATCATTCAAAGCACATATCTAATAAAGCATTTACATCCAGAATATACAAAGAACTCTCAAAATTCTATAATGAGAAAATCAACCAATTTTTTAAAACAGCCAAAATATTTGAACAGATACATCATCAAAGAAGATACACAGATGGCAAATAAGTACACGAGAAAGTGATCAATATCATTAGTCATTAGGGAAATGCAAATTAAAACCACAATAAGATATCACTTCACAACTATTAGAATGGTTCAGATTAAAAGACTGACCATACTAAGTGTCACATGTAAAGAAACAAGTTTCAAACACTGCTAGTGGAAATGTAAGATGGTATAACCACTTTGGAAAACAGCTTGGCAATTTTCACTCAGGTGTTTACCCAAGAGGAAAGAAAATATACATCCATATTGTAAAAGAAAGTATATTCTGATACTTGTTAAAACAATAAAGAAGACTTTATTCAAAACTATTGTAATAGGGGTATTGCAGAAGCAGAGAGAGATTGGGTCCAACTCCAAATACAGCAAAGACAGCTGAGGATTTATAGCTAATGAGGAGAGTGAGGGCATCAGAGGATGGAAAACTGCGAAGAGGAGATATCAAAGGTAAGGGGATTCTTGCTAAAATGATCTGTGATACTATGATTTATGATAGGAAATATATATTTGGTCTTTGCCCCCATTTCTGGCATAAAGCTCCTTAAACCCTTGGAATTCCCTAAGTGATGAGAGTAATGAGGTAGCTTTTGTTACATTAATAAAGTGACTTTTGAACTGCACTTAAGGATGGGGGGTGGTTGCCAGGGAAACTAAACTATGTGATTAGAGGTTGGAACTTTCAGGCCCATGCCATAACCTCTCCTCATAAGGGAGGAGAGAGGAGCTAGAGGTTGAATGAATCACCAATGACCACTGATTTAATCAATCATGCCTATGTAATGAAGCCTCCATAAAACTCCAAAAGACAAGGTTCAAAGAGCTTCTTGGTTGGTGAGATTCGGGGAGAATGGACTCCAAGAAAAAGCATGGAAGCTCTGCACCCTTTCCTCATACCTTGCCCTATGCATCTCTTCTATCTGGTTGTTCCTGGATTATATCCTTTTATAATTACTAAACCAGTAATTTAGTAAGTAAAATGTTTTTCTGAGTTCTGTGAGCTGCTCTAAAAATTAATCAAACCCAAGGAGAAGGTTATGAGAACCTCTGATTTATAGCCAGTAAGTCAGAAGTAAAGGTAACAATCTGGACTTGTGACTGGAGTCTGAAGTCCAAGAAGGGGGTCATAGGAACCTCCAATTTGTAGCTAGTCTAGCAGAAACACAGGTGATAACTTGGGCTTGCAATTGGTATCTGAAGTAGAAGGTGTTTCTGTGGGACAGAGTCCTTTACCTGTGGAATCTGATGCTATCTCTGAGTAGACAGTGTCAGAATTAGGTTGAATTCTTTGATACCCAGCTGGTGCCTGGAGCATTGCTTGTTGGTGGTGTGGGAAAACCCTCCCCATCATACACTCATTGAAACTGGGTCCAGCAACTGAATTAGACTTAATAGGCCAGGATGCTAAAGACAGCCAGTGTGATCAGATATTAAGGGTGGGAGACTCTATCTAAATTGATGTAGCAAAATTCTTGCTAAAACTATTCAAAAATGGACATGGAAGCCCAAGGTCAAGGCCTAGTTGAGAAGAGGGCTACTCTGGTAGCCTAACTAATGTTTGATCAAGGAGAGATTCTTTGTCAATGCAAATACTGGTAAACAAATGTTTCCACCAGCTAAATAATCTGAATGTCCATAAATAGGGGAATGGTTAAATAAATTATGGTATACCAGGCAACAGAATACTACTTAGCAATAAAAAGGAACAAACTATTGATACATGGCTGAATCTCAAAACAATTATGCTGAGTGAAAGAAGTCAGACCAAAAAAAAATCTCTTTGTCTGTCTGTCTGTCTGTCTCTCTCATGACTCCAAAATCCAATCTATAATGACAGTAACTAGATCAGTAGTTGCTTGGGGGGCAGAGGGTGGGGCAGGAAGAAAGAAATTATAAAATGGTAAGAGGAAACTTTTGGAGATAGATATTTTCACTATTTTGATTGTGGTGGTTGTTTCAGAGGTGCTTACATACGTGAAAACTTTTAAACTGCACACTTTAAATATGTGCAGTTTATTGCATGCCAATTATACCTCAATAAAGAATGTTTTTTAAGAAGTAATAGTTCCCAGTTTCAACTGGGATCTCAATGATGGGCTATAATCTTGGGTTTCCCTAGTTCCTCCATTCCCCCAAACTCCTATTTCAAACTATTTTTTACTATCCTTAAGCCTCTTATTCTATATTCTTTCTTTCTCTCACTCTCTTTCTCTGGAGGTTCTCTCTCAAGTTGCCTCTAGTCTCAGCCTTTTACAATCTGTTCTCCACCTCTGGATCCAAAACAAACTTTATACAAGAATATTTGTTATCTCCTGTTTACAATCCCTTACCAGCACCCCCCCCCAAGAAAAAATTCAAATTCCTTAACATGGATTATAAGACCCTCTTTGATGTTGGCCCCTGTTGATCTCTACAATCTCATCTCCAATTTTCTCCTCACCACCTACATCCCCAACTTTACTCCAGGGTAACAGCGAAAAGGTCTAGCTACAACGAAACACTACCCATCCCTAAATTCTGCCTTTTATTTCTTTTTTCTCTCTGCCTCTTTCTTCTCTTACTCTGTCTTTCTCTCTCTCTTATCTGCCCTCTCTCCCCTTCTCTCTGTCTCTTTCGCTCTCTGACTCTCTCTTCTATTCTTCTCTCTTTTCCTGGTCATCCTCTCTCTTTACTCCCACCCCACCCCCCATGGCTCTTAGAGTTATGAGTCTTATTAGTGGAGCATAGTACTTCCATATATTCATTCTAACACAACTAGATTGATGTCTACAATTTATATGTACAGACAAAACCTGAGTTGTGGATCCAAGTAGGCTAATACTATTTCCTCTAGTTGTTTAACATCCCTGGGTCCTGATGATGCAAAGTGTTTTGGCTATAGCAGCCTAATACTCTTTATTTGGAATTATATCTGACAGCTGACTCCACATGTAGATGATGTTAGCCTCAACTAAGTTACAGATCTCTTAAAGTAACTCATATACAAAGTGTCCAACATAACAGTAATTATTTATTTTAGTAAGTGAAGGAAAATTTGAAAATACTACCTCATTTGAAGAATTTTCTTGCAAAGTTGACACAGGAACAATTTCATTTGAATTAACATAATTGCTGACATTTGGAAATAGTTCTTCAAAAGATGTTTTTTGCACTGAGGACAAATCAATCTATAAAAGGATATATTACTCTTTTGTAGAAGCTCAATGTTGCAAAAACAATTATTTTTAAGTAATCAAAAAAAAGTTGAAATACTCTCTTAATAGAATGATTTTCTTGTGAACCTGACATATGAACAATTTTATCTGCATTAATGTAATTGCTGATATTTAGAAATATTTCTTCAAAACATGCATGTTTAACTGGGAACAAATGAATCTATAAAGAAGCATACAAGGCTCTTTAGCTTCAAAATTATTTTTTAAATAGGAATTTTCATTTGCTAAAGTATCATTTAATTTATATATATTAAGTGCCTATAAATGAAATTCACCTACCCAGCAACTACACCTCATGAAATAATTTCCCCTGCTCTTCTCTTAATTGTCAGCCTTCCCCAGTATTCTGCCCTTGCCTTCTTTTTGCCTACCAATTGTACACTAGAGATTTTTAAATCTCTGTCTCTTTCGTGAGCACCATACCCATATCATTATCAGGTTACTTAAATCATCACATATGTCTACATTAAATTCAAAATATTTAAAACCAAAGTCATGATCCATACTCTTTAGTTTGGGATTCCAAGAAGCTTTGTCATGCTGACTATCCAGATCTGACTAGAGTAATCTGGCCTGAACCTAGGCTATACCACATGTATGTACGCCCAGAATGAATTATCAACTGTACTGGGTAGGGAGTGGAGGACGTCTGCCCTTGCCTAGCTTCTCTTCCTTGTAGGAGAACAGAACAACTTCAGGCCTATCTTGAAATAGTGTTAGGAAGGTCACATTAAAATGAGACCTAGAAAATGAAAATCTCCAGAAGTCCTTGAGTCAACTGGCCTCCTTTCAAGGTAGCCAGCCAAGGAATGGATGGCTTGGAATTGAGTGGAATCTAACGCCTCATTTGGTGTGGAATGAACCGAAGGGCAATTAGTCTCAGGCTCATTTGGTAACACAATGTAGACCTTAAAATGCCAAGCCATTACATGTTCTCAAAACTATTTTACTTATTAAAAGACACTGGTATTTACCCACAGGATGGGAGAAAATATTTGAAAATCATTTATCTGATAATGGTCTAGTATCCAGAACATATAAAGAACACTTACAACTCAACAATAAAAAGACAAATAACCTAACTTTTAAATGGGCAAAGGATCTGAGTAGACATTTCTCCAAAGAAGATATACAATAAGCCCCATTGCAAAATCACAATGAGATACTATTTCATAGCCCAAAAGATGGACTACAGTAAGTGTTGCTAAGAATACAGACAAATCAGAACACTCACACAGTGCTACTGGGAACCACTCTGGAAAACAGTCTATCAATTCCTCTAATGATCAACTACAGAGTTACCATATAACCCTGCAATTTTACTTCTAGGTATATACTCAAGAGAAATGGAAACATATAACTACACAAAAGCTTGTACCTGAATGTTTAAAGCAGCATTATTCATAATAGCCCAAAGGCAGAAACAACCCAAATGACCATGAACACAACAGAATATTATTTGGCCATGAAAAGGAAAGAAGTACTGGTACATGCTAATCTTGAAAAACATTATGCTAAGTAAAAGAAGTTAGTTACAAAAGACTACATATTATATGATTTTATTCATATAAAATGCCCAGGAAATCTATTGAGATGGAAAGTGGATTAGTGGTTGCTTGGGGCCAGATAGTGGAATGGAGGACTAAGGGGATAATAGTAATGGTTAAGGGGTATGGAGTTTCTTTTTGAGGTGATAAAAATGTTCTAAAATTGACTGGGGTGATGATGGCACATATTTGTGAATATACTAAAAAACACTGAATTTTATACTCTAAACAGGTGAATTGTACCTCAAAAAAGCTGTTTTTAAAAGTCCACCACAAAAGTGTTAAACATACAGTTACCAGGTAACCAATTAATTCTACTTCCACTTCTAGGTATATACCCAAGAAAATTGAAAACATATATCCACACAAAGACTTGTACATGAACACTCATAGCACTATTATTCATCCAAATGCCCATAAACTGATGAATTAGTAAATAAAATGTGGTATATGCTTATAATGGGATATTATTCAGCCATAAATAAGGAACAAAGTACTGATTCATGCTGTAACATGGATGAATGTTGAAAATACAATAAGTGAAAGCAGCCAGACACAAAAGGCTACATATTATATGATACAATTTATATGAAATGGCCACAATAAGCAAACCTAAAGAGACAGAAAGTAGATTAGTAATACCCAGGAGCTGGAGGGTGAGATGGGGGAATAAGTGTCTGCTGAGGGGGTGATGAAAAATATTCTTAAATTAGATTGTAGTAATGGTTGCACAACCTTATGAGTATACTAAAAGTCACTATATTCACACTTTAGCAAGGTGAATTTTATAAAATGTGAATTATAGCTCAATTTAAAAAAGATGTTGGTATTTACAAAATAAATGAGTCAATAAATTAGTTTTACAGAGGAAAAAAACTCATTTTTAAACATTTATTTCTCATATATACATTGTAGCCTAAAATATAAAACAAAAATGAATGAAAAATGAAACAGTCATTTTCTGGAAAAAGTATTAATCTTTAGAACACTGGAAAGACTGTGAGCAGAGTGTTCACAGAAACCTTTTCCCCATCTTGAAAAAGTCATCTTTGGTTACCTCTCCAGTTTTGTTCCACTAGGAATCTGATAAAGGTAAGAATGTTAACTGTATTACTAGGCAACATTGCTTAGGGTAAAAATGATATCTGACTGAGAAATTGCATCTGGACTGGGAGGAACTATACATGCACTATAGGTAAATAAATACTAGAAAATGCACCATATTGGGGGCTTCCCTGACTCTTGTAATTAAGCATGTCCCTTGTAGAGACCCTGGAAGCTAAGTCTATGTGTTATTACAAAAGACACTGGATATCAAAGATACTGGATCTCCTCTCCTTGTACCTGAGCTGTCCCCAGACTGCTGTGTAAACTACTACAAGGACTTCTGCGAGGACTGCTCCCACTGAAGAGGAACACCTGATCCTGCTCTGCTTGCAAGCTGTATACCTGCTGTTTAGTTGAATGTAAGATGAACCCTGGTTGGGTAAGAGCTAAATTATAGATTCTTAGAAGAAAACGCAGGGAGAAAGCTTCATAACATTGCATTTAATAATGACTTCTTGGACATGACACAAAAGCATAGGCAACAAAAACAACAACAACAAAAGATAAATTGGACTACATAAAAATTTAAAACATTTGTGCCTCAAAGGACACTATCAACAGAATGAAAAGCTAACCCACAGAATGGGAGAAAATATTTGCAAACCATATATCTGATAAGGGGTTAACATCTAGAATAAAGAACTGCTACAACTCAACAACAGCAACAACAACAACAAAAACCTGATTTTAAAAATGGGCAAAGGACCTGAATAGACATTTCTCAAAAGAAGATATAAAAATGGTCAATAAGCATATGAAAAGATGTTCAACATCATTAGCCATTAGGGAAATACAAATCAAAACCACAAAGAGATACCATCTCACATCTGCTATTTTTTTTAAAAACACAGAAAATAACAAGTGTTTGCAAGGATGTAGAGAAATTGGAACCCTTGTAAATTGTTGGTGGGAATGTAAAATAGTGCAGCTGACATGGAAGACAGTATGGTCATTCCTCAAAAAGTTAAAATGAGAATTACCATAGAATCCAGCAATTCCACTTCAAATAACATACCCAAAAGAATTGAAAGCAGGGTCACAAAGAGATATTTGTACACCCATGTTCATAACAGCATTATTCACAATAGCCAAAAGATGGAAGCAACCAAATGCCCATTGACAGAAAAATGGATAAACAAAATGTGGTATATTTATACAATGGAATATTATTTAGCCTTGAAAAAGGAAGTAAATTCTGACACATGCTACAACATGGATGAACCTTGAAGACATTCTGCTAAGTGAAATAAGTCAGTCATAAAGCAGACAAATACTGTGTGATTCAATTTATGTGAAGTACCTAGAACAGCCAGATTCATAGAGACAGAAAGCAGAATGGTGGTTACAAGTGACTGGGAGAGGAAGGAATGAGGAGCTACTGTTTAGTGGGTATGAACTTTCAGTTGTGCAAGATGAAAAATTTTGAGTATGGATGGTGGTGATGGTTGCACAATAATGTGAATGTACTTGAACTGTACATTTAAAAATGGTTAAAATGGTAAATTTTGTGTTATGTATATTTTGCCACAATAAAAAATGTTTTTAAAAGAAGAAAGAAATCTTTCTTTCATGTATATCAGTATATAGAGTACTTCCATTGAAAGTATGTTTACGCAACAGAAAATACAGACATTATTGTCTATGTGCAATATTTCCCTGGTCTAAGAGAAATAGAATAATGGAGAGAATAGGGAGCCAGAAAACAGATACTACAAGTGCCAAATGCTAATAACACTTACCATTAAACCAGCTGTTTGTGAAGATGGAGTACTTGTTAACAGGCCTCTGCTTTTCTTATCAGAAGTACTGGAATGTATGTTCTATCAATATTTTGTGAAATAGGGGATTGAACAGCAGAAATAAAGAAATTATCTTAATACAGTAAAAACAAAATTTTAAAATAGTATACTAGATCAATGTATCATAGTAATAAAATTTTAATCTGCTAATTAAAATTTAAAACACTAGACACATAACAAGAATTTTTTGGCTTGAGTTAGGTCAAACAAATGATAAATCTCTTTGAATAGGTGTCATTATATGCTACCAAGCCTGGAACCCAAACTCATAAAACCTGAACATCATAGGGAAGTTGTGTTAGGTTTCTTTTTTCTTTCTTTCATCTTTTCTTTCTTGCACTCTTTCTTTCTGGCTTAAAATCTCTTAAACTAGTTGTTCAAGACATAATCTGGAATATTTATTAGGAAGATTTTACCAAAAAAAATTTATCAGTATATATACCTAGTACACTAAATATGTTAGTTCTCCAGTTTATTAGCTATATAACAGGGGTCCTCAACCCTCATGCCACAGACCAGTACCGGTCCATGGCCTTTTAGGAACCAGGCCTCACAGCAGGAAGTGAGTGGCAGGAGAGCAAGCAAAGCTTCATCTGTATTTACAGACGCTCCCCATCACTTGCATTATGACCTGAGCTCTGCCTCCTGTCAGATCAGTGGCAGCATTAGATTCTCATAGGAGCATGAACCCTACTGTGAACTGCACGTGCAAGGGATCTAGGTTGTGTGCTCCTTATGAGAATCTAATGCCTGATGATCTGAGCTAGAGCTGAAGCAGTGATGCTAACACTGGGGAGTGGCTGCAAATACAGATTATCGTTAGCAGAGAGGTTTGACTGCACAGAGACCATAAATCAACCGCTTGCAGACATATCAAAACCCTATCAGTGAGTGGCAAGTGACAATTAAGCTGCATCTGGTGGCAGGCTTTATAGTGGCAAGTGAGTTGATGTACTTCAATTGTACAGCTACATCCGGTGGTAGGCTTTAAGTCAGAATCTGACATATATTTTAGTCTGTGCGTAGCCTGCCTGTTATTTTATTTACCACTTCCATCTGTGCCTTTTTCCTGCACTGCACACTTGTCTTAGCCACAGTTTTGGTAAGCCCACAAGCCAACCCTAGCCAAAATGAGTAAAAAACAAACGTCGCTGGAAAGCTTCTTTGCAAAGGGGGAAAGACCCAGTGATGAGACAGCAGAAGACTTTAAGACTGCCAACAAAAAGAAAGCTTCATTTAATAGAAAATACCAAGCCCTACTTAAATTACGGGTTCATTGCAACAGGTGATTCACATTCTCCAAGCCCACTTTGTATATGCGGTGACCGGCTAGCCAACAAAGCCATGAAACCTTCAAAACTGCTTTGCCACTTGCAGACCAAGCACCCTGCATTAAAACACAAGCCTTTGGAACTTTTCAAAAGAAAGAAATGTGAACACGAAGAACAGAAGCAATTATTGAGGGCCACCACTTCATCAAATGTGTCTGCACTGAGAGCATTCATTCTTAGTGGCTAACCACATTGCTAAAGCTAAGAAGCTCTTCACTATTGGTGAAGAGTTGAGCCTGTCTGCTGCTAAGGACATTTGTCATGAACGTTTAAGAGAGGCTGTAGTTCAAAAGATGGCATGTGTTCCTCTTTTGGCTAGCACCATAACTAGATGAATTGATGAAACAGCAGAGGATACTGAGGCACAACTGTTAGAGAGGATTAATGAGTCACCGTGGTATGCAATCCAGGTTGACAAGTGTACCGATGTTGACAAGGCAACAATGCTTGTTTTTGTGCGATATATCTTTCAGGAGGATGTGCATGAGGATATGTTATGTGCACTTTTGTTGCCAACCAACACCACAGCTGTAGAACTGTTCAAGTCTTTGAATGATTACATATCAGGAAAACTGAATTGGTCATTTTGTGTCGGTATATGCATGGGTGGAGCGCCTACCATGACTGAACGGTTTTCTGGTTTCACTACTCGGGTCAAAGATGTCACTTCTGAATGTGAGTCTATGCACTGTGTCATCCATAGACAAATGCTGGCTAGCCAAAAAATGTCACCTGAACTTAACAATGTTTTGCAGGATGCGTTTAAAATTATCAACCACATTAAAGTACATGCCCTTAACTCACATCTGCTCGTGGAGGTCTGTGAGAAGATGGACACAGAGCACACACGTCTTCTCTTATACACAGAAGTGAAATGGCTTTCTAAAGGTAGATTGCTGATCAGAGTTTTTGAGTTACAAGAGCTGCTCCAGAGATTTCTTTCAGAAAAACAGTCACCACTGGCAGCACATTTCAGTGACACAGAATGGGTCACAAAACTTGCTTCTGTGACATATTCAACCTGCTCAATGAACTCAATCTGCCACTACAGGGGAGAATGACAACTGTGTTCAAGTCAGCAGATAAAGTGGCTACATTCAAAGCCAAACTTGAATTATGGGGGTGATGATAACATTGGGTTTATATTGGGATCTTTGACATGTTTCAAACACTAACAGAAATTTTGAGAGACTGAACCAGGGCCTTCTTCCTCCCAGCTGGTGCATGATCACCTATCTCAGCTTTCAAGAGTTTGAACATTACTTCCCAACCATAAAAAACCCCCAAACTGGGAAGGAATGGATCCATGACCCATTTTGAATAAGCCAGGTGAATCGACTTTATTCTAAAAGAGGATCAACTGCTTGAGATCACAAATGATGGTGGCCTTAAAAGTATGTTTGAGACAACTTCAAATCTCTGTAGGTTCTGGGTTAAAGTCAAGGTGGAATATCCTGAGACTGACACAAAAGCAATGAAAAGCCTGCTTCCATTTCTAACATCCTATCTTTGTGAAGCAGGGTTTTCTGCAGTGACAGCAATCAAAACGAGATTATGGAGTAGACTGGATATAAGCAACACACTTCAGATGTCACTGTCTCCCTTCACCCCCAGATGGGACCATCTAGTTGCAGGAAAACAAGCTCAGGGCTCCCACTGATTCTGCATTATGGTGAGTTATATAATTATTTCATTATATATTACAGTGTAATGATAATAGAAATAGCACAATAAATGTAATGTGCTTGAATCATCCCGAAACCACTCCTGCCCCCCGCCCTGAGTCTGTGGGAAAATTGTCTTCCATGAAACCGGTCCCTGGTGCCAAAAAGGTTGGGTACTGCTGCTATATAATCTTTTAATTTGTTCATCTGAGCAACAGGGATTATCCTATCCTAGGAATTACCATGCAAAGGTTACAAATAATACATGCTGTTCCACTGCAAGGAGTGCAGTTAGCTGAGAGCTCCCAGCTGCAACATTTCTGCTTCCAGGTTGAGGCCATCATCTTCTTGGGCAAGTCTCAGCCAACATCTGAGCATAGCAGCCCAACATAAGATTCCTGTAATGGACAATCTTTGCTCCAGCCCTCCCCACTGGAAGAGATTTTGTCAGATCTGTATTGAAGACTGAGGCTATTTCAACCCAATCTTCCTTCCTTCTTGCTTTCCCTTCTCAGGTATTACCCTCTCCAATATGCCACTTGAACTCTTAATTCTGCCTGAATAATCTCTCCCCAGTGGTCTCAAGTGACACAATTGTCAACTGTCAGTCCATTTAAAAAACATCTGCCTGTATACAGCTGTAAGTATATAGATTCTCTGCATTTTCCCTAGATTTGCTAAGAAATTAATGCATATCTAAATCTTACTAATAAATACAATTTTTAGTCTTTTCAAGAATTAGTTAATAAAAGGCCTGTGCTTACCAACACAGGTTTGAGGGGCTGAGGCAGCAGAACTTTATCAACTGATCTACCTGCATTGTTTTCTACAACAGACCTCTGGTGAGATGACAGAACCTTGATTTTTAGATGACGAGAGCTTAACGTTGTTTGAAAATTTGTATCTCTAAGTTCAGGATCTTTTTCACACTGAAACAAATTCAGAATCATAAAACACATTTCATAGTGCTATAAAAACATTTGTATCACCTCTAAGATGTCCCATTTTTATTGCTTTATATATATGTGTTATAATTGTTATAATTAAAATGGGATATATATTTCTATCTACTATATATATATATATACTATATATAGTTCCCTCAACTTGAAAGTTTTAAACTTTAAGATATAAATTTTTCTAAAAAAAAGTAAGGTTTTTAATATATTTAAGGAAAAAAATCTGTTGAAAGACAAAATAATTTGAAATATACTCAGCTCAAAAAATTGCCCTACCACATTTAAGGTAACATCTCCCTGACAGTAGTCTGTGAAAAGAAAAATGATAAGACCTACTTATTTGTTACTAAATAGTGACAAAACTAAATTTTAGAGACAACATTAAATATATTTATATAAATGTCTTTATTATGCAATAACCTTCATTTAAGAAACAAAAACTCCTTTCTAAGACATCAGGAAGCTGCAACTACAAGAAACTGCATTGCTTTACTAACTAGTCCCTGCATTGAAAACTGTCCAGTGACTGCTTGTCCTAAGTTATGTGACTTGTCTTATGCTTTCAAGATGTGTTTGTAATAATATTCAAAGTTTAAATGTATTCAACATAACTGAGGAGGTGCAGTTTGAATTGAGTCCTGAAAGAATGACAAGATTTTGAGGTGAGCATAGGGGATAGAGAGGATGATAGAGAAAGGGGAGGGGAAGGAAGTAGAAGAGGTATAAGGTACTGATATAGCCCAAGCAAAGGCAAGAACAGGGTATGAAGCAAACAGTGAGGTACTTACTGTCATCTATTAACTCCTTTCTTTCACCGAAGGTTTCACACCTTTTGCATACAGCCTTTTCTCTCACTTCGGTCATCATTCTCAGCAATTTCATCATCCAAGTGGATAACCCAGCCAAACAATTGGCCTCTAAGTTGCTTGACCTCTGCATTTCCAATAACTTTGTCCCCTCATGGCATTTCAGTCACTCTATGATCAAACTTAGCCCTTGCCATCAACAGAAACTACAGAATCAACCAATTCAAATAGCTTCCTATATCTATCCAATCCCCGCTCAATTATCTTCAGGAAATAAACTTCCCTGTCATTAAAATCTCCAATTTACTGATCCTACATGTTATCTTCACCCATGATCTTTCTCCTGTCTTATTCCTTTCCTTATCTGCCACCATCTATCATTATAATTACTTTCTTATCCCTATCTCCTCCTATCACAGCCTGATGAACCCTGACATCAATATCCACTGTACCGCCAATGCAATTAAGTGTTGGGGAAAATTGTACAATGTGGCATACCAATGGCATCACAAACTCAAAAGGAGTAGCCACAGATTGGCACCTCTTCTATACGTCTCTAGCTTCTCATGTCTATTTCATATTCACCCCATTTTCCTTAAACCTCTAGCCTCCTTCCTTCTACCATTTGCAACTGACATCTTTGGCTCAACCTTCCCTGCAACAATAAAAGACCTCAAACATCATCCAACTACTCACTCAGGACTCACAATTTGGGGGGCCCAGTGCAAAATAAAAATGTGAGGCCCCAATGTTTAAAAACTATTTAAAATGTCATTTAAAATATTTAAGCTATTTAAAATAGCTTTAAAAGCTATTTAAAGCTCTGAAAACAGAGCTTTAAATGAAGTGTGGGGTCCTTCTAAGCACAATGCCCACTCTGGTACCACTATATCTACAAGTATATCACAATGGAAATATCCCTCCTCTTTTTTAAAATAATTAATTAATTAATTAATTTTTGGCTGTGTTGGGTCTTCGTTGCTGCACGCGGACTTTCTCTAGTTGTGGCAAGCGGGGACTACTCTTTGTTGCGGTACACGGGCTTCCCAGCGCGTTGGCTCTCTTGTTGTGGAGCACGGCCTCTAGGCACATGGGCTTCAGTAGTTGCAGCACGCAGCCTCAGTAGTTGTGGCACACAGGCTTAGTTGCTCTGCTGCATGTGGGATCTTCCCAGAGCAAGGATCAAACCTGTGTCCCTGTGTCGGCAGGCGGATTCTTAACCACTGCATCACCAAGGAAGTCCCAATATCCCTCCTCTTTTAAATGCCAGTTCCTCCACTGGTATTCTGGATCTAATCCCTCCTCATCTTTTCAAGGACTTCTCTCTCCCATATAATAGTATAGGGAAGCCATTTTTTATTTTAAAAAATAGCTTTATTGAGATATAACTCACCATAAAATTCACCCATTTAAAGAGTAAAATTCAATGGTTTTTAATACATTCACAGGGTTGTGCAATCATCACCACAGCCTATTTTAGAACATTTTTGTCCCCCCTTAAAGAAATCCCATAACCATTAGCAGTCAATCTCCATTCTGTCCCCATCAGCCCTAAGTAACCACTAATCTATGTCTTTATATATTTGCCTATCCTGGACACTTCTTATGAATGGAGTCATATAATATGGGGCCTTTCATGACTGGCTTTTTCACAGTGCATAATTTTTTCAAGATTCATCCAAGTTGTAGCGTGTATCAGTGCTTCATTGGTTTTTATTGCCAAATAATATTCCATTGTATGGATATACCACATTTTATTTACCCATTCATCAGGAGATGGACATTGGTGTCGTTTCCACTTTTTGGCTGTTATGAATAAATGCCGTCAAGAACATTCATGTATAAGTTTTCGTAAGGATGTATGCTTTTATTTCTCCTGGGTACAAACCTAAGAGTAGAATTGCTGAGTCCTGTGGTAACTCTCTGTTTAAAATTCTGAAGAACTGCCAAATTGTTTTACAAATCAGCTGTACTATTTTACATTCACATCACAATGTTTGAAGGTTCTCATTTCTTCACATCATCACCAACATTTGTTATTATTTGTCCCTTTTTTCTTTTTTTCAGCTGTGCTGTGCAGCTTGCAGGATCATAGCTTCCCAACCAGGGAATGAACCTGGGCCACATCACTGAAAGTGCCAAGTCCTAACCACTGGACCACCATGGAATTCCCTTATCTGTCATTTTGATTATATTCGTCCTAGTGGATAGGAAGTCATACATCATTGTGGTTCTGATTTGCATTTCCCTAATGACTGAGGATATTGAGCATTTCTTCATGTGCTTATTGGCCATATGTATATCTTCTTCAAAATAATATAGGGAAGTTCTTATAGACCAGCATCTCAGAAATGGTAAAGCTATAGTCAGGAAGAGAAACAGGAACACAGCTTTTGAGAAGGGGCAGAACATGTAAGAGCATAGAAAATGGCATTTAATGTAACATGTGACATACTTAAGTTATAAGATGCTTGATTTGCATAGCAAGGGGTGTGTGTATGTGTGTGTGAGAGAGAGAGAGAGATGGTGGAGTATGAAACTGAGACAGCATGCATGGAAACAGGAAAGGGAAACGTAACCATGAGGAAGGCGAAGAAGCATGGAAAAGAAAACACAGAAATATGTAGAAGATTTTTCATTGCTTTAAGTTAAAAAAGTGAAATTCAGGTCAACTTCAACTAGATCTCTAGGTCATAGGGAGCTCCAGTTGCCTACTGAGTTACATTCAGCTATTCCCTCTTCCTTCCTTCCAACATTCCGATTAGGCCTCAAAAATGCTCTACTGGGTTGGCCAAAAAGTTCCTTTGGTTTTTTTTTTTTTAAAGAAGCTGCTTTATTTTTTAAAAAGTATTTTATTTGTTTATTCATTTATTTATTGGCTGTGATGGGTCTCCATTGCTGCGCGTGGGCTTTCTCTAGTTGTGGTGAGCAGGGCCTACTCTTCAGTTGCGGTGCGCAGGCTTCTCAGTGTGGTGGCTTCTCTTGTTGTGGAGCTTGGGCTCTAGGTGTGTGGGCTTCAATAGTTGTGGCACATGGGCTCAATAGTTGTGGCTCACGGACTCTAGAGTGCAGGCTCAGAAGTTGTGGCACATGGGCTTAGTTGCTCCATGGCATGTGGAATCTTTCCGGACCAGGGATCGAACCCGTGTCCCCTACATTGGCAGGCGGATTCTTAACCACTGTGCCACCAGGGAAGTCCTACTTTTGGTTTTTAAGTAAAAATAAAAGACACATTTTTCATTTTCGCCAAGAACTTTATTGAACAACGTATTCACCGTTTTGTTCCACTACCTTCTGCTATTTTTCAGGCAACTTCATAATACCATCTTCCCAAAACATTTTATCTTTTTGAGCAAAAAACTGTTCCAGGTGCCTTTTACAGTCTTCCAAGGAATGGAAATTTTTTCCATTAAGAGAATTTTGTAAGGATGAAATAAATGGAAATCCTATGGCGCAATGTCTGGTGAATCAGGCAGATGAATCAGAACATCTCAGCCAACCTGTAACAGTTTTTGCCTGGTCATCAAAGAAACATGTGGTCTTGTGGTACCCTGATGGAAGATTATGCTTTTTTTGTTGACTAATTCTGGATGCTTTTCATTGAGTGCTGCTTTCAGTTGGTCTAACTGGGAGCAGTACTTGTTGGAATTAATCATTTGGCCTTCTGGAAGGATCTCATAATAGAGGACAGAGTGTTGACAGTGTGGGCAAAAACCTGTGGACATGCATTGTCATGCAAGATCACAACACCCTTGGATAGTAGGCCTCGGTATTTAATCCAAAGTTTAAGCTTCAGCTCTTCAATAAGCATCTCACTGTAACAATGAGCACTGTTGATTGTTGAACCTTTTTCCTGATAATGTTCAATAATGACTCTTGAGAATCCCAGAGAACCATAAGCATCAATTTTCCAGCTGATGGTTGACTTCTGAACTCTTTCTTGGTTGGCGATTGAGCATGTTTCCATTCCATACTCTGCCATTTACTCTCAGATTTGTAGTGATGAATCCATGTCTCATCACCAGTAATGATTCTCTTTGAGAAACTTTCACCTTCCTTAGAGTATTGGTCCAAATTTTGTTTGCAGATATCCAAACATTTCCATTTTATGCTCTTCCGTGAGTTGTTTTGGTACCCATCTAGCACAAACTTCTTGAAACCTAAGTCTGTCGTGGATTATTTCATTTCGAGGTGTTAAAACATCCTCCCTATAGTCCTGATCTTGCTCCATCAGACTTTCACCTGTTTGGTCCCCTGAAAGCAGCCCTATGAGGACAAAAATTCACTTCTGATGAAGAAATAAAGACAGTGGTGCATTCGTGGCTCGCAGCTCAGCCTAAAACATTTTTTAATAAGGGAATACAAAAGCTTGTTGGCAGATGGACAAAGTGTATTGAAAAGCAAGGAGATTATGTCAAAAAATGATGTATTTGTCTTTTCTAAAAGTTAATTAAAACAAATTCTACAGCCAGAGTGCAGATAATTTTTGACTCACCCTCATACCTTTCTTGAAATAATAAAACATAATATGCTGAAAATGTTGCTTTTTTCTTCCATCTTTAATATTAAAATGGCTACACAGAAATTCACCAATTTTGATGCTGTTTGCTTGTTTTTACTGCATGCTGATATGACAGCTGTCACAATACAATCTAACAAAATTGTTTCAAATAAAGTTAAAGACAACAGTTAAAGTTACTACAGTCATCTTACCGGAAAAACATGAATGAACTTTTTGGCCAACCCAAGAATATATCGCATCTTCAAAGCAAAACAATAAACTTCCTCTAACCCAGTCTCTCCCTGCAGTTACTGTTCTTTTTCCCTATTTCCCATCAGAGTCAAGCTCTATAATCATTACTTCCTTACTTTATTTTTTTTCTTTTTTCCCCACCTTTATTGAGGAATAATTGACAAATATAATTGTATATATTTAAAGCATACAAATGATGATTTGATATACATATACATTCTGGAATGATTACCAAGATCAAGATAATGAACATATCCAACACCTCACATAGTTAACATTTTTGGAGCATGCATGGTGCGAAAGCTTAAGATATAATCTCAGCAACTTTCAAATATATACCACATTATTAACTACAGTCACCATGCTATATGTCAGATCCTCAGAACTTGTTTTTCTTATAACTTAAAGTTTGTACTGTTTAACCTACATCTCGCCATCTCCTCATCCCCCAGACCCTGGCAATCACTGTTCTATTTTTTGTAATGAAATTGGCTTTTTTCCCCCCACATATATGATACCATACAGTATCTATCTTTCTCTGGTTTATTTCACTTAGCATAATGCCCTACAGGTTCGTACAGATTGTCAAGAATGGCAAGATTTCCTTCTTTTTATGGCTGAATAATATCACACTTTCTTTATCCATTCATCCAGTGAAGGACATTATGGTTGTTTCCATATCTTGGTTATTGTGAATAATGCTGCAATGAACATGGGAGTGCAGATAACTCCTTGAGATACTGATTTCATATCCTTTGGATACATACCTGGGAGTGAGATTGCTGGATTACATGGTAGTTCTATTTTTAATTTTATGAGGAAGTGCTATATGGTTATGGTTTCCATAATGGTTGTACCACTTTACACTCCCACCAACAGGGTATAAGTGTTCCCTTTTCTCCATATCCTTGCCAACATTTGTTATCTCTTGTCTTTTTGATAATAGCCATCCTAACAGGTTCAAGGTGATATCTCATTGTGGTTCTGATTTGCATTTCCCTTATGATTAGTGATATTGAGCACCTTTTCATGTACCTATTGGCCACCCATATATATTCTTTGGGACAATGTCTATTCAAGTGTTTGTCCATTTAAAAATTGGATTATTTGCTTTTTGCTCTTGAGTTATATAGGTTCTTTATATATTTTGGATATTAACCCCTTGTAAAATATGATTTGCAAATATTTTCTCTCATTCTGTACATTACCTTTTTAATTTATTGACTTTCTTTTTCTATGCAGAAATTCTTTAGTTTGATGTAGTCCCATTTTGTTTATTTTAGCTTTTGTTGTGTTTCCCTTTAGTGTATTATCAAAGAAATCTTGCCAAGACCCATGTCAAGATTTTTCCCTATATTTTCTCCTTGGAGTTTTAGTGTTTCAGATCTTGTATGTAAGTCTTCAATCCATTCTGGGTTAATTTTTGTGACTAATGTAAGATAGGGGTCCAGTTTCATTCTTCTGAATGTGGATAATCCAGTTTCCCTATTACCATTTATTGAAGAGACCATCCTTTCCCCATTTTGTGTTCTTGGCATCCTTGTGCCAACTGGCTATATATGTGTAGGTTTATGTCTACACTCTCTACTGGTCTATGTGCTGGTTTTATGCCAGTACAGAAAAATACTGTTTTCATTTCTATAGCTTTGTAATATAAATTGAAAACCAGAAATGTGATGTCTCCAGCTTTGTTCTTTCTCAAGATAGCTTTAACTATTTTAGTTCTATTGTGGTTCGATACATATTTTAGAATAGTTTTTCTATTTCTGTGAAAGATGCCATTGGAATTTTGACAAGGATTGCACTGAATCTGTAGATCACTTTGGGTAGTATGGACATTTTCACAACATTAATTCTTCTGTCTTATTCAATTACTTTCGTCAATGTCTTATAGTTTTCAGAGTACAGGTCTTTTACTTCCTTGGTTAAATTTATCTCTAAGTATTTTATTGTTTTTGATGCTACTGTAAATGGGATTTTAAAAGGAAAAACCTGTTTTACTTGTCACCTGTCTTTCTCCTGTGAGTCTACTTTACTATTCATGCAAACCCTCGCACTTCTGATCACCAAATATGGGGGCGGTGGGGGGAGGGTGGCATTTCCCCACAACAAGCAAGTCTCTACACCACCAGCTAGGTAGACTACAGTTCAAATCAATTCTAACACTATCTTCCTGGGGATAGTGTCTGATCTCACAGGTTAAGGGCTCAGTCTCACAAGACTGCTCCCATCCTACTTCAGATGCCAATTGTGAGTAGTAGGTTATCCACAACTTCCGTCTGATTTGGATACAAATCAGAGGTTCCCATCACCCCCACCCCAGATTTGATTAATTTGCTAAAGCAGCTCACAGAACTCAGGGAAACACTTACACTTTACCAATTTATTAAAGGATATATACGAACAGCCAGGTTAAAAAAAAACAACATATAAGGTGAGGTCTGGGAGAGTCCCAAGTGCAGGAGCTTTTGTATTCAACCTGGAAGCTCTCCATGCCCTCTACTATTGGGATTTTTATGGAGGTTTCCTCACATAGTCACGATCAATTATTAACTTCATTTCCAGCCCCTCACCCCTCTCTGAAGATGGCGAGGTTATGGGCTGAAAATTCCAAGCTTTTAATTATGGCTTGATCTTTCTGGTGACCAGCCCCCATCCTGGAGCCATCCAGAAGCCCATCTAGAGTTGCTTCATTAGAACAAAATATCCACTAGTACTCTTATCACCTAGAAATTTACAAGGTTTTAGGAGTCCTGTGTCAGGGATGAGGTCAAAGAATAGATATTAAAACAGAGATGCTCCTAGCATTATTACTTAGGAAATTACAAGCGTTTTGGAGTTCTATGCCAGGAACTGGTGGCAGAGACCAACATATATACATTTTCTATTAACTCACAGGATTGCTTTCCAATTTTTCTTTCAGATAGTTTTTTTATTAGTGTATAGAAATGAAACATATTTTTGTATATTGATTTTGTATCCTACAATTTTATTGAATTTGTTGATTAGTTCTAAAGGTTTTTGGCGGAGTCTTTATGGTTTTCAATATAAGATCAAGTCATCTGTAAACAGAGATAATTTCACTTCTTCCTTTTTGAATTTGATGTCTTTTATTTCTTTTTCTTGCCTAATTGCTCTGGCTAGGACTTCCAATACTATGTTGAATAGAAGTGGCAAGAGTGGGTAACCTTTTCTTATTCTTGATCTTAGAGGAAAAGCTTTTAACTTTTCACCATTGAATATGATGTTAACTATGGGCTTGTTATATATGACCTTTATTATGGTGAGATACAGTCCTTCTAGACCTAATTTGATGAGAATATTCATCATGAAAAGATGTTGAATTTTGTCAGATGCTTTTTCAACATCTATTGAAATGATCATACGGTTTTTAATCTTTCATCTGTTAATGCAGTGTATTACGTTAATTGATTTTCCTATGTTGAAATATCCTTGAGTCCCAGGGATAAATCTCACTTGATAATGGTATATGATCTTTTCTTAAAATAAAATTATTTATTTATTTATTTGTTGGCTGCATTGGGTCTTCCTGGCTGCACATGGGCTTTCTCTAGTTGCAGTAAGTGGGGGCTACTCTTCATTGTGGTGCGCAGGCTCCTCATTGCCATGGCTTCTCTTGTTGCAGAGCACGGGCTCTAGGCACGTGGGCTTCAGTAGTTGTGGCACACAGACTCAATAGCTGTGGCTCATGGGCTCTAGAGCGCAGACTCAATAGTTGTGGCACACAGACCTAGTTGCTCCATGGCATGTGGGATCTTCCTGGAGCAGGGATCGAATCTGTTCCCCCTGCATTAGCAGGTGGATTCTTAACCACTGCACCACCTAGGAAGTCCCGATAATGGTATATGATCCTTTTAATGTGTCCTTGAATTTGGTTTGATAGCATTTTGGTGAGGATTTTTACATCTATGTTCATTGCGGATGTTGGCCTGTAATTTTCTTTTAATGCCCCCATCTGAATTTAGTAATGATGGTGATGCTGGCCTCAGAAATGAGTTTGAAAGTGTTCCTTCCTCTTCAACTTTTTGGAACAGTTTGAGAAGGACTGGTATTCACTTCTCTTTAAATGTTTGGTAGAATGCACCAGTGAAGCCATCTGGTCCCTTTTATTTGTGGGAAGATTTTTAATTACTGATTTAATCTCCTTGGCCATTATTGGTCTGTGCAGATTCCCTATTAGTTTGTGATTCGGTCTTGGTAAAGTGTATGTTTCTAGGAATTTATCCATATCAAATTTGTTGATGTATAATTATTCACAGAAGTATGTATTTCTGAGGTATCAGTTGTAATGTCTCCTCTTTCATTTATAATTTTATTAATTTGAGTCATCTCTCTTCTTTTCTTAGTCTAGATAAAAGTTTGTCAATTGTTTATCTTTTAATAAAACCAACTTTTAGCCTAATCATTTTTATTGTCTCTAGTTTCTTTTTCATCTATTTCTACTCTAATATTTTAATTTTCTTCTTTCTGCTAACTTTGGACTTTGTTCTTTTTCCCTGAGGTATAAGGTTAGGCTGTTTACTTGAGATCTTAATTTTTTCTTAATGTAGGTGTTTATCACTATAAACTTCTCTTATAAGGCTGCTTTTGATGTATCCCATAAGTTTTGGTATGTTGTGTTTCCATTTTCATTTGTCTCAAGGTATTCTTAACAGCTCTTTTCATTTATTCTTTGACATTGTTTTTTCACAAGTATGTTGCTTAATTTCCAAATATTTGTGAGCTTTCCAGCTTTGCTCTTGTTATTAATTTCTAGTTTTATACCACTGAAGTCAAAAAATATACTTGACATAATTTCAATCTTCTTAAATTTGTTAAAGACTTGTTTTGTGACCAAACATATGTTCTATCCTGGAGCACATTTCCTGCCCACTTGAGAAGAATGTGGATTCTATTGTTGTTGTATGGAATGTTCTGTATATGTCTGTTAGGTGCATTTAGTCAAAAGTGTAGTTCAAGTCCATTATTTCCTCACTGATATTCTGCCTGGATGATCTATCCATTTTTGAAAGTCAGGTATTGAAGTCCCTTACTATTATTGCACAGCTATCTATTTCTGCTTTCAGATTTGTTAATAATTGTCTAATATACTCCAGTGCTTCAAAATTGGGTGAATATATACTTACAATTGTTATATCCTCCTGATGAACTGACCCCTTTATCATTAAATAATGGCAGTCTTTGTCTCTTATTACAGCTTTTGACTTAAAAACCTATTTTATCTGATATAGGTATAGTTACCCTGGTTCTCTTTGGGTTTATATTTGTATGGAATAATTCTTTCCATCCCTTCACTTTCAGCCTGAGTGTCCTTATAGCTTAAATGGGTCTCTAGTAGACAGCATACTGTGTCTTTTTTTTTTTTTTTCACTTAGCTGCTCTATATCTTTTAAATGGAGAATTTAAAACATTTACATTTATAATAATTATTGAGAGGTGTGGATTTATTGACAGTAAGCCCTGTCACTTTTTTGTTCATTGCTTTCTGATTGTTTTATAGTTCCTTTGTTCCTTTCTTCCTCTACTGCTGTCTTTCTTTGTGAATTGATGATTTTTTTCTAGTGATATGCTTTGATTCTTTTCTCTTTATCATTTGTGTACCTCTCACAGATTTTTGCTTTTTGATTACCTAAGGCATTCACAATACATCTTATAACAGTCTACTTTAAGCTCAAAACAAATTAACTTCAATTGCATTAAAAAGTTTTACACATTTATTTTCCCCTCCACACACACATTTTATTTGTTGATGTCCCAATTTGCTTCTTTATATATTTTACACGTCCTCAAATTCTATAATTCTTTAACCTATTCCAAACTAGTTTCCTTACTAGTCCACCTGACTTACTCCTTCCAAAGTCATCAGTTTCCTTCTTGATCCTAAATGCAATTGACTTTAGAAAAATTAACAAACTTCACATTTTAGAGCAGTTTGAGGGTCACAGCAAAACTGAGCAGAATGTACAGAGTTCCCATATACTTCTTTGTCCCCACTCATGCACAACCTCCCTTACTACTGACACACTACACCACAGTGGTACATTTGTTAGGACAGACAAACCTATACTGACATGTTATTTTCCTTCTCCCTGAAGAACTTCTTTAAATATTTCTTTACAAGGCAGGCCTATTGGCAACAAATTCCCCAATTTTGGTTTGTCTGAGAAAGTTCTGCATTTCTCCTTCACTTCTGAAGGATAACTTCACAGGGTACTGAATTCTAGGTTGGTGGTTTTTTCCTTTCAATACTTTAAATATTTCACTGCACTCTCTTCCTGCTTGAATGGTTTCTGAGGAGAGGTCTGTAAATCTTATCTTTGTTCTTCAATAGGTAAGGTGTTCTTCCTTCTGGCTTCTTTCAAGATATTTTCTTTCTGTTTGACTTTCTGACGTTCAAATCTGATATGTCTATATGTAGTTTTGAGGGTATTAATCCTGTTTTGTATTCTCTTAGATTTCTGGATCTGTGGTTTGATGTCATATTTTAATTTGGGGGAAATTTTTAGTCATTATTGTTTCAAATGTTGCTTCTGTTCCTTTCTCTGTTTCTTCTCCTTCTAGAATTCTAATTATATATATGTTACACCTTTTGGTAGTTATCCTACAGTTCTTAAATATTCTGCTTTTTTTTTCAGTCCTTTTTTCTCTTTGCTTTTTAATTTTGAAGTTTCTATTGTCATGTCCTCAAACTTATATATGCTTTCCTCAGCTGTGTCTATTCTACTACTGAGTTCACTGAGGCATTCTTCATTCCTGCTATAGTGTTTTTGATCTCCAGCATTCCTTTTTTTGATTTTCTTAGAATTTCCATCTCTCTGCTTACATTGCATATTGTCTACTTTTTCCTATAACTGCCTTAGCATATTAATCATAGTTATTTTACATTTCTGATCTGATAATTCTAACACTACTGCCATATCTGACTTTGGTTCTGATGTTTATTCAGTCACTTTAAACAGTAATTTTTGCCCTTCAGTATGGCTTGTAATTTTTTGCTAAAAGGTAGAAATGACATACTGGGTAATAGCAACTGCGGTGAATAGGTCTTTAGTAATGAACTGATAAATTGTGGGGACAGGGGAAGCATTCTACAGTTCCATGATTAGGTCTCAGTCTTCTATTGAGCTTGTGCCCCTGGACTGTGAACATCACCAGTTCGTCTCAGTTTTCTCCCCCTTGAGTTGAGACAGGATGGCTAGAAAGGACCATCTTGTAGTACTTGGGTACTTCCATTCCCCCATGTGGAAAGCTAGAGAGAGCTGGAATTGACTAATTTCCTTCCTCCACTTGGAAGGGTAGAGCTAGCTGGAATCAGATATTTCCCCTCCCCAGGTAGGTTAGGCTCTGATAAAACCCCAGCAAGTCAGGTTCTTGTAAAACACTTTCTGTTGAGGGAAGCCTTTGGTAAGAAGAACAGAATATTCTGATGTATTTCAAAATGGTTCCTTTTCCCCTTCCACTACCAGAAGTGTGAGGGTATTCTTCTCTGATATTCACTGTGAGGATCTGGTAGAGTTTCTGGAGGTAAAACTCACAAAAGTGTGGAGGTTCCTCTGATGACTGGGTCCATCTTGAGTTTTCAACTTTCAGAGTAGTCCACACCAAGACTTCAGCAATTCATCAATCACACTTTGGTTTTCCAACCCCAGCAATGGTTCTCAGGGTGGTTTCTGTTCATGTGTTTCTGCTCTGGTAAGTCATTATTCTCTGTATCCACCTGTCTGTCTTTCCATGTTTTGGTGTAGCAGTCTACCATTGCTTCTTTGACAGATCTACAAAGAGTTGCTGATTTTTCAGTTTGTTCAGGTTTCTACTTGTTGCTAGGATAGTGTAGTGACTTGTAAGTTCCTTTCATGTTGGACTGGAAACTGCAAGTTCTCCAATTTTTCAAAATTCTTTACAATACTGGACCTCCAAGCAGCACTCAACATAGTTGGTCACTTTCCCTTTTAGGAGCAAAAGCTCTCCTCCCTTACCTTCTATGATACCATATGCTGTTTATTTTCCCCTGCTCTCTGTCCACTCTTCCTTTTCCATGTGACTATAGAGTTTTCCAAGAATTGATCCTGGACCCCCTTCTCTTCCTTACTCTCTAGATACTCTTTACCAGGTGATTTCACCCATTACCATGAATTCTTCTGTTTTCCTGACCTGCAAGCTTACAGTCAATGGCCCTTCCAACATTTTCATCTTCATGTGCCTTTCCTATCACATTATATAGCACTGTTATCCATCAAAGCTGCTTAAGACACAAATTTAGAAGTCTTTCTTGACACCTCTCACTCTTTCATCCTCTATAGCAAATCCATGAACTCTACAGGCAAAATTACCTTGAATCCATGCATATTTTTCCATCTCTCCTACAAAAATCCTAGTTAAAGCCACCACTATCTCCTACCAAAAATCTTTGTAGCTTTGTATTAATGTATCTTCCTGCTGATACTCTTGCCCTCTTTCAATTTGCTCCCCAATGTATATAACAACCATATGGTACAGTGGAAGAAGTACAGGTTTTAGACTGAGAAAGACCTGTCACAAGCTCCTGAAGCATATTGATTAATATATAAACCTCTCAGCTATAAAATAGCTAAAAAATAAAACAAATGAAAAACTTACCTGATAAGAATGCTATAAAAAACATACAATTAATGAAAAGTGCTTAGACTAATGCTTTACACTGAATAGCCACTCAAATAGCAGCTCTTGCTATATACAAAATCAAGTCTGAATTCCTCCCCAAAGACCTCTAGATTCCAGGCCTAATGTACTGATTTACAATTCCTTAGCACAGAACACTGTTCTGGCTACAAAGTAAATGTGTTATTTTCACTTTAATTATTAACAGATATCCAATTATCCAAAAAGAAATTGGAAAAATTGTGTTTTAATCCTCTTTCATTAAATTTATATAGAGTACATATTCACGCAACAATAATGCAATCTAATTGCTAACTCCAAAAATGTTTTCAACTATTGGCTTAAGTAGCTGAAAAATAATTCCTATAAAAGTGTTGTTTATAAGAAAAAAATATGTCCTGTATTAATGAAATTTATGGTTTGTAAGGTTATTCTGCTTCAATACTTGCTTTTTTCTTTGTTTTTTCAGGGGTTGAAGGGTAATTTTTCTCAGCAAGTAAAACTCCACAAGATGCATTATCTATAATAAAAATATACTTTAGTAGTTTAATTATTTAACCTGTTGTTAACTCTAAGTACAGAAAATAGAATTCAAATTTGAAAAACATTGATTTTAATTACTATGATTTTGTAATAGTTTTAGAAGAAAAACAAAATATGTTGAACAACCTAACTTGCTACAGACAAGAGAAAGAATTCTTAAAAATATCTTTATCTTAAGAGCACCAGGTTTCACAGGGGTAAATAAACTGTATATAAAAGATTTACCTCTCAATTAGTAGAAAAAGTTGTGATAAGAATTCTTCATTAATTATCTTTCCATTTCCACTATCCTGTATTTTCAGTCTCTCCCTTTCTACTGTAACTTTTCTACCAGCATTTAAAACATACTCAGGCCAGGACTTCCCTTGTGGTCCACTGATTAAGACCCCATGCTCCCAATGCAGGGGGCCTGGGTTCAATCCTTGGTCAGGAAACTAGATCCCGCATGCTGCAACTAAAGATCCTGCATGCAGCAACAGAGATCCCATGTGCACAGCTAAGACCTGGCACAGCCAAATAAATAAATAATTTTTTAATTAAAAAAATTAAAATATAAAAAATAAAACATACTCTGACCTCTTTCATCTTACCAAAACTTTATCTGTACCCCAAACCCTTTCCTGCTGCATAGCTTCCACTAGCTTTTGAAATCACCTCCCTCTGCAGTCTACTATATATACTGTATACCTAAAATACAAATTAATATCATCTGCTTACAACCCTTCAAAGGCTTTTCACTGTCCTCAAGTCAAAACTTAAGCTCCTTAAATTGGCATACAAAATCCTATTTTCTATAATCCCTGTATTGCTTACATATTTCCAGCCTCATTGAAGAGGGTAACAGGTTGCTAGATTAAATATATGATGTCCACTTCAATTTGAATCTCAGATGAATAACAAACTTTTTTAGTAAAATTTTTCCATGTAATAGTACAGTCTAGTCTATGCAATGTTTGTGACATATTGTATTTTAAAAAAAGTATTTTCTGCCTATCTGAATTTAAATTTCACTGGGTATTGTGTATCTTTATTTGCTAAATCTGGCAACCTTTGAGGCTAATCATTCCTCTCATTTTCCTCTCCCAATGTAGATAGAAAGAAGTTGTAGACTTGAGAGTTGTATAAATGATAAAATTAGTGCCAAGATTTAGTAATAGATAAGAGACAGGAATGACAATGAGGAAGGTGTTGAGGATGATCCCATGTTTTGCTTTACTGAGCTACATTTGCTGAGATGGAGGACACTGGAGGAGGAGGACTAGGTCAGGTCTTGGTTGTAACAATTCTCAGTCACTGACCCTTGTTCTATTTTGACCTCTTGGAAACTTCTGTTATAGCTGTTTCTAAATGTTAAAGTGTTCCATTTATATTATTTTTACATATCTCTTTTCGATTTCTTTTCTCTTCCTAAGTGACTCATCTACTCTATGCCTTCAAAACACCTATATCTGACTCTAAATATTTATCTATAGCCCCAGTGTCTGCCTTGAACTCCAGACTCCTGTGTCACAAATTGCTTTCATGACATCTCCAGCTGAAGGTTAATAAGCCTCTTAATGTTTTAATACTTTATTCAGATATTCCATATATACAGTAATAGCAACAAATCTTACATTTATATGTATTCATCCACATAATTATCATCCAGATCAAAACATAAAATATTTTGAACACCCCGGATGTTTCCTACATTTTCTTTCCCAGGCAGCACCCCCTTTCTAAAGAATACCACTATTCTGACTTCAACCAGAATAGTCTTACCTGTTCTTGAACTTCATGTTTATGGAATAAATGAGTATATACATATATACATGTTTGTATTTGCATTCTTTCATGTAACATTATGTACATGAGCTGACAGATCAAATTTAATATGTGCAAAACAGTCTCTTAATCATTCTCCTAACTTGCTCTGCCCTACAAAGCTCCTATCTCAAAAAATGATACCACCATTCATCCAGTTGCTCAAACCAATAATTTAAGAGTCATTCTTGACTTTTCTCTCTTACTCAACGTCCAGCCTAATCAGAAAATCCTGGCCCATCTGCCTTTATAGTATAGTCTAAATCAGACCACAATTACCAAAACTTTGGCCTCCAACATCACTGTGTGACCATTGCAATAGTTTATTTGACAAGGTTTACTTGCTTCCACTCTTTTTTTTTAAGCTCTTTATTGGAATATAATTGTTTACACTGTTGTGCCAGTTTTTGCTGTACAACAAAGTGAATCAGCTGTATTTATACATATATCTTGAAATCCCCTCCCTCCTGCGACGCCTTCCCACCTTCCCTATCCCATCTCTCTAAGTCATCATCCATCAACAAGTTGAACTCTCTGTGTTATGCATCAGCTTCCCACTAGCTATCTATTTTACATTTGGCAGTGTATATATGTCAATGCTACTCTCTCTCTCCTGGCTTCCATTTCATCCCCCCTCCCCGCCCCTTGTCCTCAAGTCTGTTCTCTACAACTGCATCTTTATTCTCGCCTTGTCACTGGGTTCATCCCTATCATTTTTTTTAGATTCCATATATGAGTTAGCATATGGTATTTGTTTTTCTCTTTCTGGCTTACTTCACTTTGTGTGACAGACTCTAGGTCCAACCACCTCACTACAAATAACTAAATTTCATTACTTCTTATGGCTGAGTAATATTCCATTGTATATATGTGCTACATCTTCTTTATCCACTCATCTGTTGATGGGCATTTAGGTTGCTTTCACATCTGGGCTATTGTAAACAGTGCTGCAATGAACATTATGGTACATGTTTCTTTTTGGATTATGGTTTTCTCAGGATATATGTCCAGCAGCGGGATTGCTGGGTCATATGGTAGTTCTATTTGCAGTTTTTTAAGGAACCTCCAAACTGTTCTCCATAGTGGCCGTACAATTTACATTCCCACCAACAGTGCAGGAAGGTTTCCTTTTCTCCACACCCTCTAAAGCATTTATTGTTTCCAGATTTTTTGATGATGGCCATTCTGACTGGTGTGAGGTGATACCTCATTGTGGCTTTGACTTGCATGTCTCTAATGAATAGTGATGTTGAGCATCTTTTCATGTGTTTGTTGGACATCTGCATGTCTTCTTTGGAGAAAGGTCTATTTAGGTCTTCCGCCCATTTGTGGATTGGGTTATTTGCTTTTTTGGTATTAAGCTGCATGAGCTGCTTGTATATTTTGGAGATTAATCCTTTGTCCATTGCTTCACTGGGAAATATTTTCTCCCATTCTGAGGGTTGTCTTCTTGTCTTCTTTATGGTTTCATTTGCTGTGCAAAAGCTTTTAAGTTTCATCAGGTCCCATTTGCTCATTCTTGATTTTATTTCCATTATTCTAGGAGGTGGGTCAAAAAGGATCTTGCTTTGATGTATGTCATAGGGTGTTCTGCCTTTGTTTTCCTCTAAGACTTTTATAGTGTCTGGACTTACATTTACCTCTTTAATCCATTTTGAGTTTATTTTTGTGTATGGTGTTAGGAAGTGTTCTAATTTCATTCTTTGACATGTAGCTGTCCAATTTTCCCAGCACCAGTTATTGAAGAGGCTGTCTTTTTTCCATTGTATATTCTTGCCTCCTTTGTCAAAGATAAGGTGCCCATATATGCGTGGGTTTATCTCTGGGGTCTCTATTCTGTTCCATTGATCTATATTTCTGTTTTTGTGCCAGTACCATACTGTCTTGGTCACTGTAGGTTTGTAGTATAGTTTGAAGTCAGGGAGCCTGATTCCACCAACTCCATCTTTCCTTCTCAAGGTTGCTTTGGTTATTTGCAGTCTTTTGTGTTTCCATACAAGTCATAAAATTTCTTTTTCTAGTTCTGTGAAAAATGCCATTGGTAATTTGATAGGGATTGCATTGAATCTGTAAATTGTTTTGGGTAGTATAGTCATTTTCACAATGTTGATTCTTCCAATCCAAGAACACGGTATGTCCCTCCATCTGTTTGTGTTGTCTTTGATTTCTTTCATCAGTGTCTTATACTTTTCTGCATATAGGTCTTTTGCCTCCTTAGGCAGGTTGATTCCTAGGTATTTTATTCTTTTGGTTGCAGTGGTAAATGGGATTGTTTCCTTAATTTCTCTTTCTGCTCTTTCATTGTTAGTGTACAGGAATGCAAGAGATTTCTGTGCATTAATTTTGTATCCTGCTACTTTACTAAATTCATCGATTAGTGCTAGCAGTTTTCTGGTAGTATCTTTAGGGTTTTCTATGTATAATGTCATGTCATCTGCAAAGAGTGACAATTTTCTTCTTTTCCAATGTGGATTCCTTTTATTTCATTTTCTTCTCTGATTGCTGTGACTAACACTTCCAAAACTATGTTGAATAACAGTGATTACAGTGGGCAGCCTTGTCTTGTTCCTGTTCTTAGAGGGAATGCTTTCAGTTTTTCACCATTTAGAACGATGTTGGCTTTTGGTTTCTCGTATATAGCTTTTATTATGTTGAGGTAATTTCCTTCTATGCCCATTTTCTGGAAAGCTTTTATCATAAATGGATGTTGAATTTTGTCAAAAGCTTTTTCTGCATCTTGAGATTATCATATGGTTTTTATCCTTCAATTTGTTGATATGATGTATCACATTGATTGATTTGCATATATTGAAGAATCCTTGCTTTCCAGGGATAAACCCCACTTGATCATGGTGTATTTTATGATCTTTTTAATGTGCTGTTGGATTCTGTTTGCTAGTATTTTGTTGAGGATTTTTTCATCCATATTCATCAGTAATATTGGCCTGTAATTTTCTTTTTTTGTGACATCTTTGCCTGGTTTTGGTATCAGGCTGATGGTGGCCTCATAGAATGAGTTTGGAAGTGTTCCTCCTTCTGCTATCTTTTGGAAGAGTTTGAGAAGGATAGGTGTTAGCTCTTCTCGAAATGTTTGATAGAATTCGCCTGGGAATCCATCAGGCCCTGGGCATCCATCGGGCCCTGGGCTTTTGTTTGTTGGGAGATTTTTCATCCCAGCCTCAATTTCTGTACTTGTGATTGGTCTGTTCATAGTTTCTATTTCTTCCTTATTCAGTCTTGGAAGATTGTACTTTTAAGAATTTATCCATTTCTTCCAGGTTATCCAATTTATTGGCATATAGTTGCTTGTAGTAGTCTCTCATGATCTTTTGTAATTTTGTGGTGTCAGTTGTTACTTCTTTTTCATTTCTAATTCTGTTGATTTGCATCTTCTCCCTTTTTTTCCTGCTGAGTCTAGCTAATAGTTTATCAATTTTGTTTATCTTCTTAAAGAACCAGCTTTTAGTTTTATCAATCTTTGCTATTGTTTCCTTCATTTCCTTTTTGTTTATTTCTTATCTGATCTTTACGATTTCTTTCCTTCTGGTCACTTTGGGTTTTTTTTCGTTCTTCTTTCTCAAATTGTTTTAGATGTAAGGTTAGGTTGCTTATTCAAGATTCTTCCTGTTTCTTGAGGTAGGATTGTATTGCTATAAACATCCCTCTTAGAACTGCTTTTGCTGCATCCCATAGGTTTTGGGTCGTTGTGTTCTCATTGTCACTTGTTTCTAGGTATTTTTTTATTTCCTATTTTTTCAGTGATTTCTTGATTGTTTAATAGTGTATTGTTTAGCCTGCATGTGTTTCTATTTTTCACAGTTTTTTTCATGTAATCAATATCTAGTTTCATGGCATTGTGGTCAGAGAAAATGCTTGATAAGATTTCCACTTTCTTGAATTTACTGAGGCTTGATTTGTGACCCAAGATGTGATCTATCCTGGAGAATGTTCCATGTGCACTTGAGAAGAAAGTGTATTCTGTAGTTTTTGGATGGAATGTCCTATAAGTATCAATTAAGTCAAGATGGTCTAATGTCTCATTTAGAGCTTGTGTTTCCTTATTTACTTTCTGTTTGGATGATCTGTCCATTGGTATAAGTGGGGTATGAAAGTCTCCTAGTATTATTGTGTTACTGTCAATGTCCCCTTTATGGCTGTTAGCATTTGCCTTAGGTATTGAGGTGCTCCTATGTTGGGTGCATAGATATTTACAATTGTTATATGTTCTTCTTGGATGGATCCCTTGATCATTATGTAGTGTCCTTCCTTGTCTCTTGTAATAGTCTTTACTTTAAAGTCTAATTTGTCTGATATGAGTATTGCTACTCCAGCTTTCTTTGGACTTCCATTTGCATGGAATATCTTTTTCCATCCCCTTACTTTCAGTCTGTATGTGTCCGTAGGCCTGAAGTGGATTTCTTGTAGGCAGCATATAGAAGGGTCTTGTTTTTGTATCCATTCAGGCAGTCTATGTCTTTTGGATGGAGCATTTAGTTCATTTACATTTAATGTGATTATTGACATGTGTGTTCCTATTACCATTTTCTTAACTATTTTGGGTTTGTTTTTGTAGGTGTTTTCCTTCTCTTGTGTTTCTTGCCTCGAGAAGTTCCTTTAGTGATTGTTGTAAGGCTGGTTTGGTGGTGCTGAATTCTCTTAACTTTTGCTTGTCTGTAAAGCTCTTGATTTCTCTGTTGAATCTGAATGAGATTTTTGCTGGGTAGAGTATTCTTGACTGTAGGTTTTTCTCTTTCAAGACTTTAACTATATCCTGCCACTCCCTTCTGGCCTGCAGTTTCTGCAGAAAGATCAGTTGTTATCCTTATGGTTTTTCCCTTATATGTTATTTATGGCTTTTCTCTTGCTGCTTTTAATATTTTTTCTTTGTGTTTAATTTTCATTAGTTTGATTAATATGTGTCTCGGTGTGTTTCCCCTTGGGTTTATTCTGTATGGGACTCTCTGTGCTTCTTGGACTTGATTAACTATTTCCTTTCCCATGTTGGGGAAGTTTTCCACTATAACCTCTTCAAATATTTTCTCAGACCCTTTCTTTTTTTCTTCTTCTTCTGGGACGTCTATGATTCAAATGTTGGTGCACTTAATGTTGCCACCAAGGTCTCTGAGACTGTCTTCCATTCTTTTTATTCTTTTTTCTTTTTCCTGCTCTGTGGCAGTTATTTCTATAATTCTACCTTCCAACTTACTAACTTGTTCTTCTGCCACAGTTATTCTTCTGTTTATACCATCTAGAGTATTACTAATTTCAGTTATTGTGTTGCTCATTACTGTTTGTTTGCTCTTTAGTTCTTCTAGGTCCTTATTAAATGTTTCTTGTATTTTCTCTATTTTGTTATCGAGATTTTGGATCATCTTTACTATCATTACTCTGAATTCTTTTTCAGACAATTTGCCTATTTCCTCTTCATTTATTTGGACTTGTTGGTTTTTATCTTGCTCCTTTACTTATAAGGTGTTTCTTTGTTTTCTCATTTTGTCTAATTTATAGGATTTGCTGTCTCCTTTCCCTATGCTGCCTAGTAGTAATACTTCGTTTCTGTTCTCTGCCCGTTGTGGTGGGGTTGGTCTAGTGTCTTGATTAGGCTTCCTGGTAGGAGGGTCTTGTGCCTGCTTTCCAGTGTGTGGATCTGAGTCTCTTCCCTCTGATGAGGAGGGCCATGTCAGATGGTGTGTTTTAGGGTATCTGTGAGTTTAATATGGCTTTAGGTAGTCTGTGTGCTGATGAGTGGGTTTATGTTCCTGTCTTGTTTGTAGTTTGGTGTGAGGTATCCTGCACTGGCAGTTGCAGGCAGTTGGGCAACGCCGGGTCTTAGACCCTGATAGAGGCCTCTGTGAGAATTCTCTGCAGTTAATCCTCCCTGTGGCTGAGGACTCTCTAGTGGTCTAGCATCCTGGACTCAGTGCTCCCTCCCCAGAACCTCCGACTTGACTTCTGGTTGAGGAATCCAGACTCCAGAGTTCACTCATCCTGGAAATAAAGGGGATTAAAAAAGACTATCCAAGCCCCAGACTAATGGTAAAAAGAAACACATACCTGTACAAGAAACATAAAAATAGAACCCAATAGAACATAAGGCATTAGAACAACCTGACAGAGGAACCCCAGAACCCAATCAGACAATTAAAGAGAAAACCAACAAAATTCAAAACAAAAACAAACAAACAAACAAACAAACACCAGTGAAACTGTGAAAATGAGGACCAAATATAACAGGGACCAAATAGAAACAAGGAGCAAATATAACAAAGAGCAAGAGAACAACCAGATAGACTGAAGAGCCCCAAAATAAAATCAAAAAATTATAATTAGAACTAAGATAAAGACAAAACCTAATAACAAAAACCAAAGCAGTGTGTCATTTGAAGAATAGAGCAAGGAAACAGAGCAGACCAATAATATTGTTTAAAATTATAATAATATAAAATAAAATAAAAAGGGATAGAACACTGAGCAACAGAAGAGCATAGGATGACTAGAAATATAAAAAGAAAAAGAAAAAAGAAATATACTAAAGATAAAGAAAAAAGAAGTTAGGGGAGATAAACTCAGCACTACAAAAAAGCTAGCTAGAAATAGAAATATATAAAAAGGCTAAAAATAAAAATAGAAGTAAAAAATAGAATAAAAATATGTTATAAGACGTGAAGATCCCTTAGGACTAAGATTGTAATTAAAAAAAAAAAGCTAGAACTGACCACAGAATGGATCAGATCAATAGAATTAACAATTATTTTGTTTCCTTGGGGTCTCATCTTTAAGTGTCCTTGTACACGCCTTGAGTCTCAGGCCACCTTCACCTCCCCAAAGGCCCTCTTCTGCCTCTGTGTTGGACTCTGGACCTGCTGTGGGTCCTATGGGGTCCACTTAGGCTCTGATCTGACCCAATTCCTGTGTGTGCTTGCTCCCTCAGTCCATAGCTGCCAGAGCTATACCTTTTTCATTTGTGGGCACATTCACTGTCTACTCTGATACTCCAAAGACATAGGATCTACCTAGCTGATCCCAGGGAGTTAGTCTGCAGCATGCATATCTGATGGAAATATTTTAGAACCTCTTCTTTAGTCCCCCGTCCCTGGTGTTCAGCTTTGGTTTTGTCCTTGCTCCTGCACGTGGTCTAACTGCCATAGTCTGGTCCTGAGGCTGCCTTGGAGCTCTTTGGGTCTGCCTCAGTGAAGGTTTCCTTTATTGTTCATCTGCAGATGCAGGTGTGTGGGGAGAGAGAGGCTTTGATAGTGGCTCCTATCCCTGTGTCTGTTCAACATTAGTGCCCTGCTTGGATTGTGGGAGCCCTGAGGATGATGCCAAATGCGCAGGGATGCCAGCAGCCATGGGTATAGGAAATCTGGCCTCAGTGTGGTTCTTTACTTGTGCCTGGTGCAAGGTGCCTGATAGGCAGCCCTTGGGGGCTTTTTGTATTACTCTGCAACTAGCAGAGCTTCCTTTATTGTTTGTCTATAGGGGCCAGTGCGTGGGGAGAGAGAGAGTACAATAGTGGCTCCTTCCCCTGCATGTGAGCCAGCAGTAGTGCCCTGCCTGGGTCACAGGAGCCCTGGTGGTGGTGGCAGTGCCAACTGCAGAGGGAAGATAGTGACCTCGGGTGTAATAGGAATGTCTCCAGAGATGTCCTTCTCTGTGGACTTCTTCTGGCTCTTGGCAGCGGGTACACCAGGCCAGCCCCCCCCTCTGGGGGGGGCGCTTTTTCTATCCCTTGTTGACTGTGACAGCCAGGCCCAGAGGGGACCTCCCTTTGTTCGTTGCAGGCTCCGAGAGAGGCTACAACAGTGGCTCCTCCCCACTGCTTGTGAGTCAGCAGTAGCGCCCCAACACCTTGGCCACCCAGCTTTCTGCAGTAGGCATTCTCCACTGCGGATTTCTTCCCTCCTGTCCCCTCAGTCCATCTCCCCACAGCCAACAACGGTTCTCACCCTGAACCAGTTCTCTGGTTCCCACGTTCCAGCTCACAGACGCCCTGTACAGCTGTGACCCACATCTCAGTCTGGGACACACAGGGCTGTAGTACAGACCCTCTGTGTGTTTCTCACTCTTTCCTGTCTTCCACAGATCGGCCACTTCACCCTCTTTGGACAGTCCCAAATGTCTCCCTTCTGACCTAATCAAATTTCCTGTTGGAGAGGGGGTTTCCCCATCAGGTGAGGGGGGGATTCCCTGAATTCAGCAATCTCTCCTCTGTTTCAGCTCCCCCCACCCCAGGGTATAGGACCCGTCCCTTTCCTTTCTTCTTCTCCTCTCCTTTTTTTTTTTCCCTCTGTCCTACCCAGTTATGCTGGGAATCTTTGCAGTCCTTTCTGGTGTCCAAGGCCTTCTGCTAGCATTCAGATGGTTTTCTGTCGGAAATATTGCATCTTTTGATGTACTCCTGATGCATCTGTGGAGAGAGATGCCCTCCACGTCCTTCTACTTTGCCGCCATCTTTTTCTCCCTTGCTTCCACTCTTGCCCCTTAGTCTATTCTCCCCATAGTAGCTAAAATATGTACCTGGTCATGTTATTCCTCTGCTCTAAGAATGCACTTATCAGCACATTTAGAAAAAAAAATCCCTACTCCTTGTGATGGTATATGAGACTCTACATTATACCACTTGCTCTCTGACCACAATTTCAACCATTCATTTTTATTTCCTCATTTTGCTCCAGTCACACTAACCTCTTTTCTCTTCTTCAAACATGCTGAACACATTCCCATCTCATGGCCTTTTCTCTTGTTATTATTCCCTTTGCCTGGTATGCTCTGTCCCCAGATTTTCACATGGCCCACTGTCTCACTTCATTTAAGCTCTGCACAAATGTCACCTCTGAGGCCTATCCTGATTAACCTGTCTAAAACAGCATCCCTAGTCACATTCCCTGTTTTTACCCTTCTTTATTTTCCCTCATTACTTATTTCTGACGTCGTTATATATGTATTTGTTTATCTTTTTATTATCTTTCTTTCTCCACTATAAGATAAACTCTGCTAGGGCAAGGAATTTGTCATGTTCCCCAGCAACTAAAAGTTTGTGTTACACTGTAGGTACTTAATAAATATTTGTTGAATGAGTGGAATTAATGAATGATGAGATAAGGTGTCTCTGAAATATCCAAGGGGAGATGTCCAGAAGGCATCTGCATATAAGGGTCTTACCTCAGAGGAGAGTCTAGAATGGAAAATTTGGAAGCCCTGCCTTTTACAGGACACTTATACATATCAGGGGGTAGACTGAAAAGAGATTAAAATTTAGGAATCAGCCTTTAAGAACTCCCACATTTAATAGCTAATAGCAGTAGATAAGATTGCAGAGAAGACTGAGCATGAGATATCTGCGAAATAATTTCTTGTTTGTTTGTTTCTATTACTAGACTACTGAACCCTTGAGGGCAGGAATATAGCTGTTTCTTGGTTTCCTAACACTTAGAAAAGAGCCTGACAAACAAGTGGAACAAACTTGGATTTGCTGAATTAAGGAATGTGTAAAAAATACCTCTAGAGTAAGATGTGATTTAATTCGAAAATTTAAGTCAACCAATCACATAAAAGTAAGAATATAAAAGCACACATAATTACAGAATCATTATTCTGCCTTACTACCAAGCTTTATAAACAATATTTTCCACAGCCAAATCAAAACTATTTATTTGGCAAGACCTAAATAAAATGGTGATTGCTTCTGGTACCCTTATCAACTTTCCCTTTCATATCTTTCTTCTCTTGTTCACAAGTTCCTTAATTTTTTATCTATAAAGCAAATCTTCCTTCTAATGCTCACCTTCCAGGGTAATAGGTGTTACTCTTTCCAAGGATGTGTGCTTTTGCAAGTTTAGTTTTTAATCACTAGATTCATTTCCCTTAGAATGGAAACCATCTTAATCATTTTTATACCCATACTTCCTAGCATAATAGCTGGCATTTTCTAAATGCTCATTAAGACAACTGCTTATAGTGAAGATAACACAAAAAAAATTTTTTTTTAAGTTCATACAAACATTTATATCCATCAGGAGCAAAGCAAGCAATTCTTTAAATTTACCCCCAAACAGATGTTATTAAATTTGTTGCAGGAAATAAAGAAAATAGAAATCTGAAATACAGCAGATATTAATAAGGTTATAAATGTCTTGCTAAGTTTATTCTAATAGTAAGCTAAATAACGGAGGGCCAATAATGCAAGGCACTTTGTTGACTCTTTTATTTTTCAATCATCACACATAACTCCAATGTATCTGTTTACTGATTATCTTCCTCTCCTATGACTGAAATTTACAAGGGCTGGGAAAATATGTCACTCTCTACTGGTATATATAGTAAAGCCTAGTACAGAATACATACTCAGTAAATGTTTATTAAATGAATTGATGGATGTTGTGGGAATAGTTAAGACCTAACCTCACATATCTTCATTTCTTAAATACAACCACACTAAAAAGCATTCAATTTCCTGGTCTACCAGTTTTCTTAACATATACTGCACTATGATAAAAATAAAGAAATAGAGGATTATAAAAATGATTAGTTTCATTACTAATTACCTGATTCTGAATTTGAAGTACTCTTTGGTTTTGGAGAAATACTTTGGTCTTCTAACATCATCATGCTAGAATAAAAACAAATTAATGGGATTCTTTTACTCTTTCAGTGACTTTTTAGAATCCTCAAATAATACTTAAAAAAAATAAGGACATTTCTATGCAATCAATTATCCTGTAGAAAAATAAAACTAGTTAGAAAAAATGTTAACATATCTACATGAACAAATAGTTTAATAATAAAAAGCAATCTATTTATACATTCATCAGTGTGAGGCCAATATACATAGAGGTCAAAGCACAGTGTTTAGAATCAGACAGAACTCGATTTAAAGCTCAGTTCTGCTACTTACACTTGAGTGGCCTTGGAAAAGTTACTTAACCTGTCTTGAGTCTTGACTATCTCATTTATGCAAAAGGAATAGTAATCTTGTTTTCCAGGATTCTTGTGGTAAGGTTCTCATGTAACATGAGAGGTAATACTTTTAAAAAATTACTATTCTTTTCTATTTTATACTTTCACAAATGAGACTGCCCCCAATCCTATCCAAAAGTGCAAACAAAGATTAGCTATTACAAGAGGAATACAAAAGGATCAAACCTCAGCCTTTGACCACCAAAGTGGGATTTCTGAGTCTCCAGCAAGACAGTGGAGTTGAAAACTAAATGTGAGAAGATTTTTAAATGCCTATTACTGCTTTAGTGAAAAGTTGAGCTCAGTAAGCAAAAAAGAGTTTTATTCCTTCATATTTAACCTTCAAATTCATCCTGTTAAAAACTATAATTCAAAAAGACACATGCACCCCTATGTTCATAGCAGCCCTATTCACAATAGCCAAGACATGGAAACAACCTAAATATCCATCAACAGATGAGTGGATAAAGAAGATGTGGTGCATATATACAATGGAATACTACTAAGCCATAAAAAGAACAAAATTCTATTGCTTCGTGGTATTCCCTGGTAATAAATAGTCATCTTCAGGTAATAAAAAGCCCAGTCTAATATCACAACACCAAAGTCTTATTATCCAATTTAAACCTCTTCCTTTTCCCAACCTAAGTCTGATTCAGATTCATAACCTGCAGTGAGGAAAGCAACCATGGTTTTGTTTTTTGGTTTTTTTCTCTATTTCTTGTTCTTTTTCTTTCCCCGTTTGTTAACCACTCTTCAGGATCCTCTGGCATTGGAGTAGCAGAAAGGAATTGTAGGAAAGGATAGGAAAGGTCTTCCCTGATCCTAACTGATACTATTATAATATGTCCTTGGTGCCCTTCAGGCATGAAAGATAACCAGATGCTGACTCTTTCAAACCTGAAGTATTTTGAAGGGTTCAGTGATAAGATTTCCCTATCCCTGGGGCTCTCTCACTTGCTGCTCTTTATGAGGTCCTCACCTTTTGCATTTGATGATAGAATTTCCAGCCTCTTTTCAGTCAAGTTTACTTTGTCCTTTCCAGGAAGTCATATTGGGCATGATCCCTTTCAAGATGATCCCTTGTGCTGTGCTAAACTCTGAAAGTATACCTAAAGTCCCTTTTATCAGCCATTTCAAAGCATCTAACAGACCTTCTTGCTTTTAGCCTTTTCAGGGGTTGAGTCAGAAACCAAATTCCAGGGAACATATGTTGAACTTTCCAAATGTTTCTCTGGGAGCTTCCTCTCTTGTGTTGAGGTGAGGGAGAAGTTTCCCTCTCTCCTTGCATATGACACCAACAACTCTTCTCAAAGAAATAAACATTCCTGATCATTTCATCCTCTCAGTGCATTCTTAATCTTTACTTAAATAGCTTGGAGACTGGTGATGGGCTAATGCTGAAAGAACTAGGTTTTAATCTCCCCTATTACAAACTCTACATAAGTGGTTCTACACAGAATAGGGCATGGGGTAATTTTCATTTTTATTTTGTTCTCATCTATTGAGGTCACTGTCCAAACTCTAAGACTACATGAAAGCACATTCAACATCCTGCTACATTTCCCAAGTTCCTATTAACATATGTAGATTAAGGTTTGTGGACAGAACCAGAGTTTTACGTGGACAGAACTACAGAGTTTACTATTAGCCATAGAACATAGAAAGAACTCAGTATGTGACCTAAGATAGATCCCCCCTATATGCCTTCCAGTCTAAACATTTATTGGAAAGATAAAGGAGGCAGAGGCTTAGAAAACAAGCAGTTAGACAATGAGGACTGACTTCTCTCCCTCAAGCGCAAAATCTGGAGGTGGGGGTAACAGGTGGGAAGATGACATTAGAAGAGGTGACGAGAAAGCCCAAAGTAGAGGGGGCATGTGCCAAACTCCCTATTTAGAACTCCAGGAGAAAACACCCACACAAGGTTGAAACAATACAAAAATAAGAGCTTGGGATACTCAGGCAGAGAGGAGGCCTCAGCCCTCTAGTAGGGTAAGGTAAACTTGTTCTCAAGGTTCCACATACCAAAGGCAATGCAGAGAAGGTGGTCAAATTTAGAACCAAAATACCTGGCATAGGACTGTTGTGCCTAGGTGAGTTTACCACAAAGGCTGCAGAAAGGCAATGAGGTCAAAGTCTGGATGGAGGACTTCAATGAGACTTTAGGGGTTTGGAATGCCAACAAAAGCTAAGGTGAGGAAAAATCAGCAATGGAGGACTTCAGACCCAAAATAAGGCTGTAAGTTCATCAATGACTTTATTAGTAGAGTCCAGCCCAGGTATAGAACTAGTCTTGAAACCTGCAGCACAAATTAGTAAAAATTCAGAGACAACTTGTGGATCCCAGACACCCTCAAGACCCAACTTCACCCCTCCCCCACCTCTGGCCTACACACCTATATTTAGGCTGACAATTTGTCCAAACTGGGACCTTTCTAAGAGTAAAAGGGAGCTCTATTAAAGATTATGTCAGAACAGCAGGCACATACTGGGACTGTCCCAGGCAAATCAAGAGGTATGATCATCCTCAGGAATATGGAAAGGGAGATAATCTGAAAGACTCAGCATTTACCCAAAACAGACTTTTACGTGGAGGTAACTGGATAGCATTAATAAGTTTAACTCATCATTTCCCTGCTAAACAGAAAAGAAAGGTGATGAAAGCCCAAAGTTTAGATCAGTTATTTAAAAAAATTAATAAAGCTGTATTTTCTTAATAATTTATCCTTAGAATTTTCGTTGTTGTTCACCAAGGAAGAATAAAAAATGCACCCAAGAATAACAGTCATAGATTTTCTTTTCTTCAGAAATTTCTCATCATTTAGATGCAAGCATAACTATAAGGAGGCAATCATACTAAACCTATTTTTTTTAATTTTTATTTATTTATTTATTTATTTATTGGCTGTGCTGGGTCTTCGTTGCTGCGTGTGCGGGCTTTCTCTAGTTGTGGCCAGTAGGGGCCACTCTTCGTTGCTGGGCTTCTCATTGCTATGGCTTCTCTTGTTGCAGAGCAGGGACTCTAGGCACGCGTGCTTCAGTAGTTGTGGCACATGGGTGCAACAGTTGTGCCTCACAGGCTCTAGAGTGTAAGCTCAGTAGTTGTGGCACATGGGATTAGTTTCTCTGCCGCATGTGGGATCTTCCTGGACCAGGGCTTGAACCTGTGTCCCCTGAATTGGCAGGCACATTCTTAACCACTGTGCCACCAGGGAAGCCCTAAAGCTATTCTTTTCCTCACTCTACACACTTTCCCAAGGGGACAACTATGCTTTCAGCTCAGAACCTTTCCCTTGCTTTCCAGGCTGGGATATACCTGTGAGATATCTTCACCCCAAAATGCTGTAGGTATTTCAGTGTTTTCCAGACTTGTCACCCCAACTCACTCTTGCTTTTCTATTTGTGTTCCTTTACGTAGTGAATGAGTCATCATTCATCCTATTTCCTAAGTCAGAGGGCTGGGGGTCAACATGGACTCCATTTTCCTTCCTTAATCAACCAATCATTAACAACAGTTGATTATCACTCCTGAATTGTTCTCAAATTTTCCTTCTAAGCAATCCTCGCTGCTAAAGTTCAGGTCCTAATCATGCCTCACTTGGAATGCCACAATAGTCATCCCTTCAATCTAATCACTCCTAATCCATCTTTCTCTTGGCTGTAAGAGTGACTGCACAAGACAGAAATATGATGATGCATATGTTTGCAAAGAGGTAGGATGATATGCAAGAATTTTGGTTGGGTAATTAAAAATTCCACAGAAATTTTCACTCAGCAATTTATCAGTCCTTGCCCCCATGCACTCAGCAATACAAAATACCTATATTATAGATCCTCATCAAAGAAGACAACATTGTGCTGTCTACCATTTAATTCTGGTAAAAAAGAAAATCTTGTTATAAGACAGCAAGAGTTGTACATGATTATTTGAAGGTCACAAAATTTATCAAATAGCTACAGACATTTTCCTTGTATCTCAAGAAGCTTAGAGCCAAAATATGGCTCAATTAAATTATCTGACTCAACTCTTATAGCTTATTTATTTTTGTTCTAGTCCCTTTCTTACCTATATCATCTATTAAAAATTATATCTCCTTGGTTTCCTTGGTCCTAACTTTGTTTTTTTAACAGCTTTACTGATATAATTCACATACCATACAATTTACCAATTTAGAGTGTATAATTCAATGATTTTTAGTATATTCACAGAGTTGTGCAACCACCATCACAATTAATTTTAGAACATTTTCATCACCCCAAAAAGAAACCCTGCACCCACCAGCAGTCAATCTTCATTTCTTCCCAAACCTCCCAGTCTTATGCAATCATTAATCTGCTTCCTGTCTCTATAGATTTGTCTATTCTTGATACCTCATATGAATGAAACCATAAAATATGTGATCTTGTATGACTGGCTTCTTTCACTTAGCAGAATATTTGCAGGGTTCATCCATGTTGTAGTGCATATTAGAATTTCATTTCTTTTGTTGTTGAATAATATTCCACTATGGATATACCATATTTTATTTATCTATTCATTAGTAGATAGATATTTGGATTGTTTATACTTTTTGGATGTTATGAATAAACTTGCTGTGAACATTCATGTACAAGATTTTGTGTACACATAGTTTTCATTTCTCTTTGGTATGCAAAACTAGGACTGAATTGCTGGGTCATAAGTAACATTTTGAGGAACTGCCAAACTATTTTCCAAAGCACCTTCACTATTTAAAATTCCCACCAGCCATGTATGAGAGTTCCAACTTCTCCACATCCAAGACAATACTTGTTGTTATCTGTCTTTCTGATTATAGCCATCCCAGTGGGTGTGAAGTAGCTCCTCAAATTGAAGTTGATTTGCATTTCCCAAATTGATAATGATATTCGGCATCTTTTCATGTGCTTATTGGCCATATACTTATCTTCTATGGAGAAATGTATGTTCAGATGCTTTGTCCATTTTTAAATCAGGTTATTTGTCCTTTTATTGTTGAGTTATAAGAGTTGTTTATATATTCTGCATACAAGTCCCTCATCAGATATATGATTTGCCAATATTTTCTCCCATTGTGTATACTGTCTTTTCACTTTCTTGATGGTGTCTCCTGACTTTGTTTTTAAACTTGTATGAATCTTGTATACATTCTTTCAACCTCTGAAGATTAGGTGTTTAAAAAAATCACTGTATTTTACAGTGCTACTGAAAATCTTTCATAGGCTTTTATCATATTCAGGACAAAATAAAAATACCAGCTCTTAAGGCCATTCATGATCAAGAATGCGACCACCTCCTTGAACATATCTCTCACATACCTTACCCTTCAGTCTACATGTCTTGAACCAAACTCATCTTCCCCCAGTAATACGTTTCTCCTCAGTCTTCCCCATCTTAATAAATGGCAACTCCATCCTTCCAGTTGCTCAAGCCCAAACCATGGAGTTAGCCTTGACTACTTTAATACTTCACCATTCAGTTCTTCAGTGGATCCTGTTAGTTCTGCTTTCAAAATATATCCAAAATCTGACCTCTCACTATCTCTCCTCTTGCCACTCTGGTCCATACTCCAATATTTCTTGCCCAGATTAGGACAGTATTCTCCTAACTATAATTTTCCTAATTCCTTGCCTCATCATAGTCTATTCTCAACACAGCACCTAAGGTGGTTCTTTTCAAAAATAAGTCATATCACATCATCCTTCAAAGGCTTTCCAATTCATTTATATTTGCCTAAAATGCCTTATATGATCTGACCTCTTGCTTATTCTCTCACTTTATCTCCTACCTCACTCCCTCCTCCTTCACCGGAAGCCCAGGCCTTCTTGCCTTAGGGCATGGCTCCAGCTATTCCCTCTACCTGGAATGCTCTTTCCTCCAATAAGTTACACAGCTTGCTCTGTATCCTTTAGGTCTCTGCTCAAATGTTACCTTTTCAGTGCTGAGTCTCTGACCACACTACTTAAAAGAGCAAATCTCCATCCCAATACTCCCTAGTCCCCTATTTTGCTTTATTTTTCTCCATAGCATTCATTATCATATAGCACAGTATAAATTTACTTGCTTATTTATTTATTGTCCATCTCTTCCAACTAGAATGTGGACTCAACGAAGACAGATATTTTGTTTTTAAGCAATTTTTTTCACTATAGCAATTAGCTAGATAGATAGACAGACAAAGGGAGAGACAGCAAATATACCTTCAGCAATCAGAACAATTCTGGCAAACAGTGAGTTCTCAACAAATATTGAATAAACAAACACCTGAATTTGTGGGCTAACAATCATACCTGCTATATAACTATTAGAACACAAAGTTTTAAAAGCATAATAACGTTAAAAATGTTAGTTCTTACACTTTTCTATGGCATTTCTCATAGTCTTCTGAAGAAGTACCTAAGAAAGGAAAAAAAACAACCTATTAGAAATACAATTCAGGGGAGGTGAATCAAGATGGCAGAATAGGAGAGCATGGAGTTCACCTCCCACAGCAAATACATCAAAAATACTCTACACGTGGAACAATTCTCATGGAAAACTGGAAACTGGCAGGAAAACTCCTATACAACCAAAGCTATGAGAAAGATCTCCATATAACCAGGTGAGATGGAAAAAAAAAAGCATCAGATCAGGACCTGTGCCTCTGGGAGGGATCTGTAAGGAAGGAAAGGTCCGCATGCATGGACCTTTGCCCTGGGGAGTGAGCAAGTCAAGCCCAACCTGTGCACAGGAGACAAGTCTCTTGCCTGCTGGTAAATCCGCTGAGACAGATAGAAGGGCTGGAAAAGCTTAGACTCTACTCATGAGGAGTACATACATGCTGGCTTGCCAACTATCAGGGCAAAAAGAACCTCATGGCACTTCCCAACCCAAAGGGGTAAGTACCCCAACCACACCCACTCCAAACTATGGTCTGTCACAGATTTTGGGCAAAGACGTGGTCTAAGCCACCCAGAGACAGACCAGGGTGCCTGGAGTGTGAGCTGGGTAGAGTTGTGGTGGGCACTGTCAGCATGTGCATAGGGTGGCATCAGAGTGTGCAGTGGTTAAGCGCTGAACCTTGAGCACACAGCCCCTGGGAAAGGGCTCCATCTAGCCACGCAGAGACAGCCCAGAGGATCTGAAGTGTAATCCGGGTGGAGCTATGGAGGCCACTGTCAGTGCACTCAGGAATAGGTGGTGGTTTGTCTCCCAGTGAGAGTGCCCCAGGTCTACCTACTCTACACCGCACTTTAGTGGTAGATCTGAAACAGACAGGTCCTGGGAGATGTCTGCCACAGAGGCAGCCCAGATCTCTGGAGTTAGCACAGCAACCTCAATTCCTGTATCCACGATGCCCTGTCCCCCAGCCTATGTCATACCACAGTCTTGCACTATATCTGGGACAAACACAACAGAGAAAGGGATGTGACCTTGAGCTACTTCTGAGAAGAACCACAGATGCCTACACAGGCAGCACTTAGGTCCTCTGTGACCAAATGGGCCTCTCTTGCTTTGAGCATGGGACACACTCAAGGACAACAGAGCCTGATCAAATGCGAACTTCAGAGCTTCTAATCCAACAACTGGGGAGCAGACACTGCCTCTGACAAGGTGGTGACAGCCACTGAGCAAAGAGGAAGCCATGCTTCACATTCTGCATAGGCTCTAGATACTTCAGCATGAAGTACTGATACTTCCCCCTATGAAGGGAATAACGGTCAGCACAACCTGAGGAAAAACATGGCTGGTGCCTATACTAAAACCAGCCTTTGCATCAAAAACACTGGAAACACACAGGCTGCACCAGGATGCTGCCACATAAAAACACTCCTTCAAGACCATAGTAGATAACTGTTTCTCTTAAATTAATAGAGACAGAGAAAGTTAAGTAAAATGAAAAGCCAGAGGAACTACTCCCAATTAAAAGAACAAAGAAATCCTCTGGTATGCATCTTAAGAATATACCCAAAGCATAAAGCACAATAAACACAAATGCAAACAAGTCCCTCCCCCACAAAAAAAGAAAAGAAATCCTCTGTAAGAAAAAACAATGAAACAGAGCTCACCAGTCTACTAGACTCTGAATTCAAAAATGTGGTAATAAAAAGGCTAGCGTAATTAAGAAAGATTATTGATAGAAATGCAGATCACAGTAACAAGGAACTAGAAATTATAAAAATAAACCAAAAATAGACAATTCAATTACCAAGATAAAAACCAATCTAGAAGCAATGAATAGCAAACTAAATAACACAGAAGAGAAAATAAGTGATCTGGAAGACAGAATAATAGAAATCACCCAATCAGAACAGCAGATAGAAAGACAAATGAAAAAAAATGAAAGCAACATATGAGATCTATGGAATAATACAAAATGTGCCAGCCTACATATAACAGGGGTTCTACAAGGAGAAAGAGAGAGAGATGGAAAATGTATTTGAAGAAATGATGGCTGAAAACTTCCCAAACCTAAAGAGGGAAATATATCCAGGCACAGGAAGCACAGAGAGTGCCAAACAAGATGAACCCAAATAGAGCCACACCAAGATATATCATAATTAAAATGGCAAAAGTTAAAGATTAAGAGAGGACTCTAAAGGCAACAAGAAAAAAACAAAGAGTCAGTTACAAGGGAATCCCCATAAAGCTATCAGCTGATTTATCTGTAGAAACTTTTCAGGCCATAATGAAGTGGCATGATACATTCAAAGTCCTGAAAGGGAAAAACCTTCAACCTAGGGTACTCTACTGGCAAGATTATCATTTAGAACAGACGGAAAGATAAAGAATTTCTCAGACAAGCAATAACTAAAAGAATTCAACAATACTACACCTATGCTAAAAGAATTATTGAATGGTCTTTTCTAAATAGAAAAGAAGCAAGAATCTATAGGAATGGAAAAAATCACAATAGGAAAGGCAAATACATAAAAGGATTGATGATCACTTAAGCCAGTACATAGAGTACAAAAAATAATCAAACAATTTTGTAAAAATGATAACTACTTTTAACAGCAAAACAATAGTCATGAAGATGTAAAATAGGACATCAAAATCACAAAATGTGGGGGAAGGTAGTATAAAATGTAGATCTTCTAGAATGTGTTTGAACTTGTATGACTACCAGTTTAAAGCAAGTAGATATAATTATGGGTCAACACACTTGTAATCCAGGGTAACCACAAATCAAAAACATGCAAAAGATACTCAAAAACCAAAAAGAAAGGAGCTCAAACACACTGCAAAAGAAAACCATCGGGGCTTCCTAGGTGGCACAGTGGTTAAGAATCTGCCTGCCAACGCAGGGGACACGGGTTCGATCCCTGCTCCAGGAAGATCCCACATGCCGCGGAGCAACTAAGCCCACGTGCCACAACAATTGAGCCCATGTGCTGCAACTACTGAAGCCCATGCGCCTAGAGCCTGTGCTCCACAACAAGAGAAGCCATGGCAATAAGGAGCCTGTGCACCACAACGAAGAGTAGCCCCCACTCACCGCAACTAAAAAAAGCCTGTGCACAGCAAAAAAAGACCCAACACGGCCAATAAAATAGATAAATAATAAATAAATAAATAAATTTATAAACAAAAAAAAAAGAAAACCATCAAACCACAAAAGGGTAAACAAAAAGAAGAAATGAACAAAGAACTACAAAGACAACTGGAAAACAAAAATTAAAATGTCAATAAGTACATACCTATCAATACTTACTTTAAATAAAATGAGCTGAATGCTCCTAAAAAAAGCTATAGAGTGGTAGATTGGATAAAAAAAACAAGAACCTACAATATGCTGCCTAAAAAAGTCTCACTTCAGGGCAAAAGATAAAGACACACACAGACTGAAAGTGAGGGGATGGGAAAAGATATTTCATGCAAACACAAACAACAAGAAAGTGGGGGCAGCAATACTCAGACAAAATAGACTTTAAAACAAAAGTCATAAAGAAAGACAAAGAAGGGCATTATATAATGATATTGATAAAGGGATCAATACAAAGATGAAGATATTACACTTATTTACATATATGTACCCAATATAGGGGCACTTAAATATATAAAACAAATACTAACTGTCGTAAAAGGAGAAATGGATAATAACACAGTAATAGCAGGAGACTCTAATGCCCCACTGACATCAATGTAGAGATCACCCAGACAGAAGATCAATAAGGCAACAGAGGTCCTAAATGATACAACAGACCAATTGGACTTAATTGAGGTCTACAGGACACAACATCCAAAAAAAACCCCAAATATACATTTTTCTCAAGTGTGCATGGAATGCTCTCCAGAATAGGTCATATAATAGGTCACAAAACAAGCCCCAACAAATTTAAGAGGACAGAAATTATTTCAAGCATCTTTTCTGACCACAATGGTATGAAACTAGAAATCAACCACAAAAAGAAAAACAGGAAAAGAACAAAAGCACATGGAGACTAAATAAACAACATGCTACTAAAAAAAAAAAAAAAAGGGTCAATGTTGAAATCAAAGAAGAAATCAGAAAATACCTTGAGACAAACAAAAATGAAAACACAACCATAGAAAAATCTATGGGATTCAGCAAAAGCAGTTCTAAGAGAGACATTCACAGCAATATAGGCCCTCCTCAAGAAACAAGAAAAATCTCAAACAAGCTAACCTACTACCTAAAAGAGTTAGAAAAAGAAAAACAAACAAAACCCAAAGTCAGGAGAAGAAAGGAAATTATAAGGATCAGAGAGGAAATAAATAAAATAGAGATAAAAATGTAATACAAAAGATCAATAAAACCAAAAGCTGATTTTTTGAAAAGATAAACAAAATTGACAAACCTCTAGCCAGTCTCACAAAGAAGAAAAAAGACTAAACAAAATAAGAAATGAAAGAGGAGAAATACAAGTGATACCACAGAAATACAAAAAAAAAAAAAAAAAGAGCATACTATGAACAGATACAAGCCAACATATTGGAAAACCTAGAAAAAATGGACAAGTTTCTAGAAACATACAACCTGTCAAAACTGAGTTAAGGAGAAACAGATAGTTTGAACAGACTGATCACTAGAAGTGAAATAGAATCTGTAATTTAAAAAACTCCTTGTAAACAAAAATTCAGGACTGGATGCCTTCCCCGAGAAATTCTACCAAACATACAAAGAAGCACTAGTACCTATCTCTCTTAAATTATTTCAGAAAATTGAACAGGAGGGAGTACTCCCAAATTCATTCTATGAGAAATGAAGGGAAAAAATGAATGAATAAAAAAAGAAAATTATAGGCCAATATCGTTGATGAATATAGATGCAGAAATCCTCAATAAAATATGAGCAAACTGAATCCAACTATACAAAAAAAGGATCATGCACTATGATTAAGTTGGATTCAATCCAGGATTGCAAGGATGGTTCAACATATGCAAATCAATCAATGTGATATACCAAGTTAACAAAAGGAAAGACAAAAACCACATGATCATCTCAAAAGACACAGAAAAAGCATTTGATAAAATTCAACATCTACTCATGATAAAAACTCTCACCAAAGTGGGTATAGAGGGAACATATCTCAACATAATAAAAGCCATTTATGACAAGCCCACAGCCAACAAAATACTCAATGGTGAAAAGATGGACACCTTCCTACTAAATTTAGGAATAAGACAAGGATGCCCACTCCTAGTCCTTCTATTCAACATAGCATTGGAAGTCTTAGTCACATCAATCAGACAAAGAAGGAAAGAAATAGAGAAAGAGAGAAAGAGAGGAAGGAAGGAAGGAAGGAAGGAAGGAAGGAAGGAAGGAAGGAAGAAAAAGAAAAGATATCCAAAAGGGATATGGAAAAGGGAACCCTCGTATACTGTTGGTGGGAATGTGAGTTGGTGCAGCCACCATGGAAAACAGTATTCCTCAGAAAACTAAAAATAGAATTTTCATATGATCTAGCAATCCCATTCCTGGGCATATACCTGGACAAAACTATAATTAAAAAAGATACATGCACCCCTATGTTCATAGCAGCACTATTCACAATAGCCAAGACATGGAAACAACCTAAATGTCCACTGACAGATAAATGGATAAAGGAGATGTGGTACATATATACAATGGAATATTAGCCATAAAAAAGGACAAAATGATGCCATCTGTAGCAACATGGATGGACCTAGATATTATCATACTAAGTGAAGTAAATCAGAAAGAGAAAGACAAATACCATATGGTATCACTTATACGTGGAATCTAAAATATTACTCAAATGAGCCTGTCTACAAAACAGAAACAGACTCACAGACAGAGAGATCAGACTTGTGGTTGCCAAAGGGGAGTGGGGGAGGGAGAGGGATGGACTGGGAATTTAGGGTTGGTAGATGCAAACTCTTACATTTATAATGGATAAACAACAAAGTCCTACTGTATAGCACAAGGAACTATGTCCAGTCTCCTGGCATAAACCATAATGGAAAAAAATATTTTAAAAAGAATGTATATATGTGTATAACTGAGTCACTTGGCTGTACAGCAGAGATTGGCACAACACTGTAAATCAACTATACTTCAGTAAAAAAGAAAAATTCTTCAAAAATGTATCCAAATGGGAGGGAAGAGGTAAAACTGTCATTATATGCAGATGACATAATACTCTATATAGAGAACCCTAAAGTCTCCACAAAAAACTATCAGAACTAATAAATGAATTCATCAAGGTAGCAGGATACAAGATTAATATACACAAATAGGTTGCATTTCTTTACACTAATAATGAAATATTTGAAAGAGAAAGTTAAAAAAAAATCCTGTTTAAAATCATGTCAAAAAATAAAATACCTAAGAATAAACTTAGGTGAAAGACCTAAATGCTGAAAACTATAAAACACTGATTAAGGAAACTGAAGATGATTCAAAGAAATGGAAAGATATTCCATGCTTTTGGTTTGGGAGAATTAATATTGTTAAAATAGTCCTACTACCCAAAGAAATCTACAGATTTAATAAAATCCCTATCAAAATATCCAAGACATATTTCACACAACAAGAATAAGTAATCCAAAAATTGATATGGAACCACAAAAGACCCAGATTGCCAAAGCAATCCTGAGAAAAAAAGAACAAAGCAGGAGGCATAATACAAGACTTCAGACAATACTACAAAGTTAAAGTAATCAAAACAGCATGGTAGAGAACGGACTTGAGGAAGGAGGGGGGAGCAAAGGGGAAGTTGGGAGGAAGTGAGAGAGCAGCACTGACATATATACACTACCAAATGTAAAACAGCTAGCTACTGGGAAGCTGCTGCATAACTCAGGGAGATCAACTCAATGATGGGTGATGACCTAGAGGGCTGGGATGGGGAGGGTGGGAAGGAATCTTGGGAGGGAGGGGATATGGGGATATATGTATAAATGCAGCCGATTCACTATGTTGTACAGCAAAAACCAGCACAACAGTGCAAAGCAATTATATTCCAATAAAGAGCTTTAAAAAAAAAGCAGCATGGTATTGGCACAAAAACAGACATAGATCAATGGAAGAGAATACAGAGCCCAGAAATAAACCCATGCACCTATGCTCAATTAATCCACAATAAAAGAAGCAAGAATATACAATGGAGAAAAGACAGTCTCTTCAGCAAGTGGTGCTGGGAAAGCTGTATAACTACGTGTAAATCAATGAAATTAGAACACTCCCTCACACCATATACAAAAATAAATTCAAAATGGTTTAGCACCTATATATAAAACATGACACCATGAAACTCCTAGGAGAGAACACAGGCAAACATTCTTGGACATAAACTGTAGTAATATCTTCTAAGAGCAGTCTCCCAAGGCAAAAGAAATCAAAGCAAAAATAAACAAATTGGACCTAATTAAACTTAAAAGCTTTTGCACAGCAAAGGAAACCATCAACAAAACGAAAAGACAACCTACAGAATGAAAGAAAATATTAGCAAATGATGCCAATTAACAAGGGGTTAACATCTAATATAGACAAACAGATCATACAACTCAATACTGAAAAGCAAACAACTCGATCAAAAAATGGGTAGAAGACCTAAATAGACACTTCTCCAAAGAAGACATACAGATGGCCAACAGGCAAATGAAAAGATGCACAGCACCACTAATTATCAGAGAAATGCAAATCAAAACCACCATGAGGTATTACCTCATACCTGTCAGAATGGCTATCATGAAAAAATACACACACACACACACACAAAAATGCTGCAGAAGGTGTGGAGAAAAGGAACCCTCCTACACTGTTGGTGGGAATGTAAATTAGTGCATTCACTATGGAAAACAGTAAGGAGGTTCCTCAAAAAACTTAAAATTGAGCTACCATATGATCCTGCAATCCCACTCCTGGGTATATATCCAGAAAAGATGAAAACTCTAATTCAAAAAGATACAGGCACCCCAATGTTCACAGCAGCACTATTTACAATAGCCAAGACATGGAAACAGCCCAAATGCCTATCAACAGATGACTGGCTTAAGAAGATGTGATATGTATTATAGATATATAATATGTATGTATAATGGAATGTATATGGAATATTACTCAGCCATAAAAAAGAACAGAATATTGCCAAGTGCAGCAACATGGATGGACCTAGAGAATATTATATTTAGTGAAGTAAGACAAAGACAAATACCATATGATATCACTTATATGTGGTATCTAAAATATAATACAAATGAATTTATATACAAAACAGAAACAGACTCACAGACATAGAAAACAAGCTTATGGTTACAAAAGGGGGAAGGGAAGAGGTGTGGGACAAATTAAGAGTATGGGATTAAAAGATACAAACTACTATATATAAAATAGATAAGTACTGATAACAAGGATCTACTGTATAGCACAAGGAATTATATTCAATATCTTGCAATATTATATAATGGAAAACAGTATGAAAAATACACACACACACACACACACACACACACACACATATATATATAACTGAATCACCTTGCTGTATACCTGAAACTAATACAATATTGTAAATCAACTTTAAATCAATTAATTTTAAAAAGAAAACACATAGGGCTTTTTTTTTTTTAAATCTCATAGGGCTTTGTTCTGTAAAAGAAATACAAGAAAGGTTAAGCATACACTAAAGAGACTGCTTACCTATAAGGGGTGGGTGGAAATGGGATAGAAAGAAGAGGGGGAAAGGGTCATGGTAGCAGTAGAAGAAAGAGAAAGCAATACTTTTCTGAGAATATGTTTTTGCATAGCTATGACTCTTAGAACCACAGCAATGTTTCACATACCTTCCCACAGCCCCCTCTCCCTGAATAAATAAACAAAACCAATTAGGAAGGGAGAATCAAAAACTGAATCCAACATTACCAAAGGAATCTAACTATATAACAAGTGAATAACAATTTTATTGAAAGAGGAAAGGAAAAGAACTAACCTAACTGATTTTGGAAAAGAGTATGTTGATTGGATACTGTAACACTAAAGACAAACAGAACTGTACATAATGCTGTAGTAATCTACTTAGCAAATGTATTGGGTTGGCCAAAAAGTTCATTCAGGTTTTCCATAAATGGACAACCCCGAACGAACTTTTTGGCCAAGCTAGTATTTCTCACAGGGATCTCAGTTAACAATTCTGAAACTTCTTTATGTGTATAGTAGAATAAAGGAAGGAAGGAAGAAAGAAAGGAGGAGAGGGAGGGAGGGATGGAAGGAGGGAGGAAGAGAGGGAGAGGAAGAGAGGGAGAAGAAGGAAGGAAGGGAGGGAGGAAGGAAGGAAGGAGTGGATTTTATCACATAAAATAAAATAAATATCCACAAGTCCATACTGATATAAATAACTGAAAAAATAAATGGCAGAAAATAGACATTTATTTTAAAACAATTGCAATTAATAAATGTAACAGGAAAGAGTGAAGTAGAAAATCTCCATAAGATGAACATCACAGTAAGAACTGTTGCAGTCAAGTTCCTCTGATGAATGGTAATATCAATGAATGAAAGTTTGAGGAGAAACAGGACTCATGGAGTCTCAAACTATCTTTTCCTAGGTATTCAGTAACTACAGAGGGAAACTAGCAACTACACAGTGGAGAAAACCAGCAGATACCACCTTAAGTGAAGTTTAACATCACCAATAATAAGATTTATGTACTGATATTAAGAATTCCTTACTACATCATTTCTGTGGTATTCTTATCAAAAACTGCATAATCTCTTTCCAATCATGAGACAAACTCAAATTGAGGGAGATTCTACAAATTAACTGATCAGTAATCTTCAAAAGTATCAAGCTTATGAAAGACAAAGAAAGACTGAGAATCTGTCACAGACTTCAGTCGACTAAGGGAGAAATAACAATCTAATGCAATGTAGGATCCTAGATAGGATTCTGAAACAGAAGAAAAGACGTTAGCGGAAAAACTGGTGAAACGTTAATAAGGTCTATAGTTTAGTTAACAGATTAACACCATTGTTAATTTCCTGATTATGACCATTGTATTATGGTTATATAAGATAACATTTCAGAAAACTGGACAGGAGGTATATGGGAACCCTTTGTATTACTTTTGCAACTTTTCTGCAAGTCTAAAATTCAAAATTAATGTTTTTAAAAAGTAAATCCATATGTGCTTAAGCTACTTACTATTAGTCAGATATTATGTGTAGCCAAAGGTAACCCTAATCAATGAATTTGGCTTAGAAATCATTCAAAAGAAAAAAATACTTTGCTTTCCCAATATAGACAAGGGTTTCCTCTGTGACACGAGGAAAAGAATGTGAAACTTACCTAAAATTGCAGAGAGGTTTGAAAACTGTGGTGCCTTCTCTATTGCTACTGCTTTACTGGTGTCCAAAAGAGTGGAATTCTTACATAGCATGTTTTCCTCCAACATGGGATACTCCCAATCTAAAATAGCAGGGAGAAATGGCACAAAAATTTTGAACAACAGCCCACAAGTAGCAGGTTACCTTTTTCTCCCCAACTTAGGTCCCCAGCCCATGCCAAGCTATGGTAATTGAAGAAAGTTTGGGTGAGACAGAGAAAAAAAGACAAGCCTTGATGTCATCAGGATATAATCTCTTATTTCCTTTTACCTACTTTTCCCATTGTCCTCATATTACTATACTGCATATTTAGTTAGGCCAATATTCAATGTAGACATTATGATTATAAATTGCCGTAAAAATGCTAGTTTTTACTCTTGTAGTACACCATGACCACCTCTGGTTTTTCCTGGAGTCAATAAAAGTCTTGTTTCTTTAGTTTTCTCTGTATTTTTCATCTATTTAAACCTAAACTCTACCAAATTAATTGTATAAATCCATCGTTTATTCCATTCTCTGATGTTCTGAAATTTCATAATGCTTTGTCTTGTTTTTCATCTATTGTGCTAGGCACAGTATGGCCCTTTTAACCCAGAAATCATATTCTTTAGCTATAGAAATGTTCTTGAATTATATATTTGATAGTTTTCTTCCTTCTGTTTATTTAATTATCTCTCTTCTAGAACTCCTATTATTTAATATTAGATTTCATATACTGCTTCTCTAACTTCCCTTTTTTTCTCCATTTTTCTTTGTTTTTTCCTCTTGTTTTTCCTCCTCTTTCCCCGCCACCCCCCCACCCCCTCCCCCCGGGGAAATCTCCTCAACTTATCTTCTAATCCTTCCACTGGATTTTCCATTCTGTTATTGCATTTAATTTGTTCTCTGAATATTCTTTTTTTTTTTTTACAGCATTCTAATCCTATTCAATGGATGCAATATATATATTTTTTATCTCAATGAAGACTTTTTTTTTTCAGTATCTTCTTTGTATTTCTACTTCTGCTTGGTTTCTTCTCTTAAATTTTATTGTGATAGGAATGCTTAACATAAGACCTATCCTCAAATTTGTAAGAGTACAATAGAGTATTGTTAACTATAGACATAGTGTTGTGCAGCAGATCTCCAGAACCTATTCACCTTGCATAACTGAAACTATACCTGTTGAATAGCAACTCCCCACATCCTTTTCTGCCTGGGCCCTGGCAACTAACATTCTACTCTCTACTTATGGGAATTTGACTACTTTAGCTACTCTCTACTTATGGGAATTTGACTACTTTGGCTATCTCATACAAATGGAACCACATAGTATTTTTCTTCCTGTGACTGGCTTATTTCATGTACCATATATCCTCAAATCTATAGTGTTGCATATGGCAGGATACCCTTCTTTTTTAAGGCTGAATAATATTCCATTGTACGCATATAGCATATTTTCTTTATCTATTCATCCATCAATGGTCACTTAGGTTGTTTCCACATTGGGCCATTGTGGAAAAGGCTGCAATGAACATGGGAGTACAAATATCTCTTTTAGATCCTGACTGTAATTATTTTGAATAAATACCCAGAAGTGGGCTTGCTGGATCATATATGGTAGTTCTATTTTTAATTTTTCAAGTAACTGCCATACTGTTTTCCATTGCAGCTCCAGTATTTTACATTCCCATCAACAATGTACAAGGGGGTCTAATTTCTCCATATCCTTGCCAACACTTATCTTTTATTTTTAAATAATAACCATCCTAATAGTTGTGAGGTGATATCTCACTGTGGTCTTTATTTGCCCTTCCCTGATGGTTAGTGATCTTTTCATATACCTGTTGGCCATATGAATGTCTTCTTTGGGGGAAATGTCTATTCAAGTTCTTTGTCATTTTTTAATCAGGTTACTTGGATTTTTTTTCCTTTTGAATTGTGGGAGTTTCCAATATATTTTGGATATTAATCCCTTATCAGATATGTGGTTTGCAAATATTTTCTCCCTTTATATAGGTTGCCTTTTCACTCTTGTTTCTTTTGCTATGCAGAAGTTTTTATTTTTATCTAGGCCCACTTGTCTAATTTTGCTTTGTTGCCTGTGGTTTTGGTGTCACATCCAAGAAATAACTGCCAAGACCAATTGTCATGAAGATTTTCCCCTATGTCTTCCTCTAGGAGTTTTGCAGTTTCTGGTGTGATGTTTAAGTCCTTACTACATTTTGAGTTAACTTTTCTGTATCATACAAGGTAAGGGTCCAATTTCATTCTTTTGTATGTGGATATCCAGTTTTGCCAACATTATTTGTTGAAGAGACTATTTCTCCCACATTGTGTATTCTTGGCACTCTTGTCAAAGATCAAGTGACCATATGTTTATGGATTTAGTTCTGTGCCCTCTATTCTGTCCTACTGGTCTGTATGTCTGTCTTTATGCCAGAATCATAATGTTATATTTACTGTAGCACTGTAATATACTTTGAAATCAGTTAACTGTTGATTTTCTCTCCAGATGTTCTATCCATTATTAAAAGTGAGGGTACTGAAGTCGCCTACTATTATTGTATTGAAGCCTATTCCTACATTCAGTTCCTGTCAGTGTTTGCCTTATGTTAGGTGCTCTGCTGTTGGGTGGATATTTATTTATAACTGTTATGTGTTCTTGATGAATTGGCCCTTTTATAATTACAAAACGTCCTTCCTTGTCTCTTATAATAGTTTGTGACTTTAAGTCTACTTTTATCTGATATAAGTATAGCCCCTCCTGCTCTCTTTTGGTCACCATTTACATGGAGTATCTTTCCCCACCTATTTACTTTGTCTATGTGCGTCCTTAAATCTAAAGTGAGTCTTTTTAGACAACATATGGTTGGATTTTTTTCCAATCTATTCAGCCACTCTTTGTCTCTTGACTGGGCTTAATCCATTTATATTTACAGTAATTATTGACAGAGAAGGACTTACTATTACAATTTTGTTAACTGTTTTCTGCTTTGTAGTTTTTTGCCCCTCTTTCCTCTCTCGCCGTGTTCCTTTGTCTTTCATTGATTCTTTTATATTGATATGCTTTGACTCCTTTCTATTTTTCTTTTGTGTATCTTCTGCAGGTATTTTGTGTGTATGTGGTTACCATGGGGCTTATATAATACATAGTTTAAACAGTCTATTTTAAGCTGATAACAATTTAACAAAAACTCTACACTTTTACTTCACCCCTCAAACACACTTTGCAATACTGATGTTACAATTTACATCCTTTTATATGGAACATCCATTAACATATTTTCATAGTTATATTTAATACTTTTGTCATTTAACTTTTATACTAGAATTAATAGTGATATATGTCACTGTTATAGTATTAGTGTATTTGTCCAGTATACT